>NC_026153.1:7258193-7289934 GCF_000512975.1 Sesamum indicum
CTGCGGCTCCTGAGCCCGCCCCTGGTAATACCCAGACTTGCTGTTTTGCTGCTGCTGATGCATGGGGCCGGCGGCGCCACCATAAGCGTGGTGTCCACGGCCACCGCCACCGCCACCGCCGCCCGAATCACCCCCGTAGTGCCCCCCTTGCCTTCTCATCTTCACCTTTACTGCTATAAAGTCGACAAATTCTTGCTATCTTTCCAAATTTACAATCAATCTCTTCTATCAATATTTTAGTGCAGTGCAGGGGAGAAAGTATTTGGGATTTGTCCCAAATTCAGTACAAAGGGCTAATTAACTTCCATTGTTGAGGATGTTTTTCGTTTGTTTCAATTTTGGCTAAGAAACAAATAGGGTAGAATTGGAAGATTGAGACATAAATGTATTTGGGCCGAAAAGTATTATATTGTTTGGGCCTTTAAGCTTCAGCCCAAGTTTAGAATTAAAACAATTGTCTTTTAGGCTGGGCCCAAACTTAAGCCCATGACGAATACTGGTCATTTTCTTGAGGCGTTGTTGAATGGAATTGTGCAAGGGAAAATCAAAACCTGCGATGGGCGACAACAGTGGAACCACCTCCTCCACCGCTGCTTCCACCGCCGACGAAGATTACCTGCTCAAGCAATTCTTCGCTGAAGTCAGCGAGGTTGAGCGCGACAACGAAGTCAACAGGTTTCCATTATAATGAATATGCGTATGGGTTTATGGTGAAAAAAGATTCTTTTAATTTGTTCAATTGGGGTACCTCTTTTCTTTTATTTACCATATTTTTGCAGAAGTTGATAGATGTGATATGAAAATTGTTGTGCTGTGATCGTGTTTGTATGACTTGAGCGGATGTAATAGGTTTGTATCCATGTGGCTGTAGGTCAAATGGAAGAATCATTAGGTAGACGAACTTCGAGAAGGAGAAATCTTTTGGATAACTCTATGTACAATTACATTTGAGGAAATAATTGCTGTAGGTGTGGATAGTGAAATTTAGGTTTGATTTATGTGAATTGGTTAGATTATTCACCAGGAGCCATTCTATGATTTCATGCAAAAACAAAATTGAAAAAGAAGGCAGTTTTAAGCATTTGACTGTAAACAGCAATGGATGATTTCTTTTGGCTCAAATTTATGCATCGGTTCATGCTCAAGATAAAATTCAAAATAGTTACTTTTGATGCATTCTTGCTTCAAAGGAGGATCTAGCATTTCTGGACTTTCTGATTTGAAATTATACTCTATAAAAAAGCTTTCGTGCTGCTGATGCTGTGTGTTTTACCCTTCTCTGCAACTACTGGAAGATTGAAGTGCTTGAGCTTCAAACCATCTTCTTGTTATCTCTGCATATGGTGTTTCAAGAAAAGACTTCTGTTCTCATAAGACCTTCCATAAAGGAATCACTGAGCTGATTGATATTCTGCAATTGACTTTGTTAAAACATCTTGTGTTAGTATATGTCTTGTATGAGATGGCACCTGCCCAGTGTGAGGTCTAAGTTGGTCTAACTATTATTTATATTCAGAGTAATATCACTTAGCCAAGATTGAAATTGTTTAAGTTGCACATTTACTTAACCTAAAAGTATCATTGGGTAATAATATTAAAATGGAGTTGATGGAGTTGCAAGCTATAAATAAGAGGCTTAACCGACTCAAATTGGACATAAGAGATTGTGGTGTTATACTCGAAGAAACCTCTCCTTGTCTCTGCCTTGTATTGGTCCTTCAATTAATCATTTCTTCATCTGTCACAAATGCAAGTAATTTATCATGTTAGACTTACATACTTAAAGATATATGCTATGATTTATGACGTGCTTCCATTGACATACCCCTTAACTTTTGCTGTAGGATCCTTTCTTGCTTCAAGTTAAATGCTTTTGAATATCTCAACCTACCATTTGATTCCTCTGTAGATGAAGTTAAAAGGCAATATCGCAAGGTGAACTTTTCATTGTATGAAATTACTAAGAATTGTTTTTGTTGATATCATTTTGAAATAAACCGAAGTGCTTATTGCTAGTTTATTCTTTGCAGTTATCTTTGCTTGTTCACCCCGATAAGTGTAAACATCCACAAGCTAAAGAGGCATTTGGAGGTAAATAACTTTGTTCTGATGGAAATATGTGATTCCATTTATGTAAGCTTGTATCCTTCTGTGCACTAGAAGATGATTCTCTCTTTTTTCCAAAAGAAATCTTTAAGTTGATTGCTTTTCCTCGGATGTATTCTAACAACTGCTTTTCTTTTCTTCTTAACTTCATTTTTTTGAGCTTTCATAAAAGCAATATGTCAATATGGCATGCTATTAAAAGTTAAGTTGAAAGTTACTCAGTGATCAAATGGCCCTGTTAACCGTGCTTCATGGAATATTTCATATTATGTATGCAACAGGAAGACTGATATATAAGTACCATGCAGAGTAATAGTTGTGACTTTGCCATAGTTGAGTTTGGATATTCAGTATAGAACATAATTTTGGAATGTGCAAACTTATGATTGGGGTATTTATATTTATTTGTGTACTCACTCAAGGATTAAGCTGTCATTCAGGGAGCTAGGAATAATTAGTATTGCTAGTGGTGGCTCTCATTGTAGATACAGTAGTAGTTCAGATAAAAAAGTTTATTTTCAAGGAATGCTGTATGTTTGATCAGTCATTCCAATTTTGCTCATTTCTGATAATATGATCTTGATTAGCAGATTTATAGTGCAACTATTGCCAACTTATGTATTGCGGCATTATAGCATGTCACTGTTTCTGGTAAAACTATCATGATAGTTGCCGGATTAATTGGTTTACAAAGATAGAAGTCAAAAAGTTCTCTTCAGCATATGTGTTTCACAATTCTGATTTAATTCTTAGTCCGATCCATTTGCTCATGAAACAGCTTTAGCAAAAGCTCAACAAATACTACTTGACCCACAGGAGAGGGATTATCTTTTGAACCAAGTCAATGCTGCAAAAGGTTTGTCCTAGAGCTTACTTCTCTTTCCTGTCGATTTCTCTCTTCCTTTTATTTATTTATTTTTGGACCTACTCCATTTTTGCGTGTTGTTTCCTATAATTAAAATTTATGATTTAGATTTTTTTTTTTTTGTATAAGTTTTAGATTAAACTGCTTGTTAGCTTGATCTGGCTTTTAACACTGCATCATTTTACTGTACTATGTTTATCTAATTTTATTCCTCGAGATCTCTGGTATTAGTTATCTATTTTTCACTGAGGAAGCCAGGACATGTACTGGAGAGTGATACTCTGTGTAACAGCAAATTAAAAGAAATATTAGTAGCTGGGATACCAAGAAAAGAGTTGATCCATGACTAAAATAATCTAAAACCCGGAGCTATATGGTAGTGTAAGTGGATGGCATTTGCCAGTGTTCTACCCTCTTCTTTTGTTTCCTTTTCATCTTTTTGGCTATTGATGGAGCAGCCTGGTTTCCATGGTCCCTTTCTCATAGTAATCCAAGTTTACTTATGCTTACTTCTGTTTTTCTTACTCCATTTCAACCATCCTTTGATTGAATGATAGTCAAGTTCTTTATCTTGTCTCATTGGGTTTCGGTGTAAATAATATCATATTATTGTTACCTGAACAGCATATACTATTCCTTATGCTGGTGGTGATGGATTTTTTTTTCTCAACCTTCACATAGCCCTACTTTATTTTGCTCCTTATTTGGTAGCTGATGCTACAGGTTCAGCTTTTTAGCCCTTTTCACATCTAATCTTATGCATTCTTAAGGGGATGCCTTATCTTTCTTTTCTTTTTCTTTTTTTTTTAAATGACTGTTAATGTTGCTCCTTTTGGGCCCTGATTAGTATTTTTTCTAGTTCCCTCACATCACCGACTTATTCACAGACACACAATTGCTATCCATGTTGTCAGGTCTTGCCAAATGGATCACTACAAGGATCTTTTTAGGCTTATGAGGCAGATCTGCAGATTCCTCTACCTTTCCTTTTAAATTCCAGTTTGCAATGATCAATATCTAGAGAGGCTCATGCTTCTATGTATGTAATGCAGAAGAACTTAGAGCAAAGAGGAAGAAGCAGCTGAAAAAAGACACTGCTTCTAAGTTAAAGTCATTAGTGGATGAGGTAAATTGATCGGATGTTGCTTTCTTTCCATTTGCATTACTGAAACTGAATTTGTTTATTTGTATTGATGTGCGGAAACACAATGAACTAGCCCATTTATGAATGAATTTAGAATTTTATAATAGTTCAACTCGTAGATGAAAAGCATCCTTTGGACTTTGACACTTGTAAACAATGATGCAGGGAAAATATGAGCAGGAATATGAAAGATCAGGGGAATTCCAGCAGCAGTTGAAGTTGAAGGTTCGAGAACTCTTAACAGAGCAAGAATGGAGGAGAAGGAAGATGCAGATGAGGGTATGCTGCATCAGTATTATATTATGAGTGAACCAATTTCTTTCTTATCAACTTACTGTATGCTGCTCTGAATGCTGCAGATATCAGAAGAGGAAGGTAGATTAAAGAAAGACGAAGAAGAAACAAAAGAGATGTGGAAACGAAAGCGTGAGCACGAGGAGCAGTGGGAGGGCACAAGAGAACAAAGGGTTAGTATCTCATACATTTATCATTTTGTAGAATTATCCTTGTAATTACTTGTTCTCGGTATGCATTATA
This sequence comes from Sesamum indicum, assembly GCF_000512975.1. Classification (NCBI taxonomy): domain Eukaryota; kingdom Viridiplantae; phylum Streptophyta; class Magnoliopsida; order Lamiales; family Pedaliaceae; genus Sesamum; species Sesamum indicum. The sequence goes on from NC_026153.1 coordinate 7,262,846, forward strand.
ATCTATTGTGTGGGCATTTGAAGCTCAGGGATTCCTAAACCATATTGATTATGTTGCAGTTTTGATTTGTTTGTGAGGTTTCTTCTTGTGTTATATAACACTCTTGGAACTGCCATGTCTGGGATATAGGCTTGCTAGCTCATGTGCAAAAAGTGTTGTGCTGTCTTATTATCGTCTGTTGGTATGAAGGGGATGGAAGGGATTAGAAAGGAAAAGAATCAATATTTTATAGGTGAAGGGAGTGAGATGTATTGAAGAATATTAGAGCAATCAGCTACTTGTCATTGAAAAAACCTGGAGATTGAATCTTGCTGAAGTTGTGGTGGTTTGATTTGTCATTCAGCCGGAATAGAGGTGGTGTAGTTTGTCATTCAGTTAGGTAACAGTAGCGTACTTTCAGCAGTTGCTCATTAATTGTGCAGCATTTCTCTTATATCCTGGATTAAACATTCCCAATCCCTTTTATTTTATTCCTTAATCAATTAGTATGGACATGGTCGCCTAGTGTTAAATCTGGAAGGAAATCCAAGTGTAGATTGAAGACTTATTCCTCTCATGTAATTTGCGGAATTTAACTTTTTGTATTTGGGACTCTTTATCTGAAGGTTTCCAGCTGGAGGGACTTCATGAAGGGTGGCAAGAAGGTAAGTAAAATCACACTGCATCTCCCAAATTGTCAGGTTCAGCATACATGAGGTGACTCAGAGCACTCATCCTTTTGAACTTTCATAGGTTAAGAAAGGGGAGCTTCGACCTCCAAAGCTGAAGACAGAGGATCCAAACAAATCATATGTTCAAAGGCCAGTGAAACGAGGGTGATTATAGTGGCCCCTCCATCATCTGATGTCCGCTGATAGACCAACCTGTCCTATTGCCTGAGAAAGCCTGAATTCTAGTGCTAGAATTGTATCTACTTATGTTGTTGTGGGCCATTTAAGCTGGCTGCACTTTTCACTCGAATCATATCCAGTGCAACTCCTTGCATTTGATATCTCAAAACAGACATAGCAGCGCCCATAGAATGGGGATTGGCTTCTTAAATGTTATCCATCACATCCCCTCCCCGCTTTTATGTTTGCCTGAGATTGGTTATATTGAAGGTAATGTGGCCTAAGTAAGCCGTCGGTATTGTTATGACACTGACAGATGCTAGCGGAGCTTACCAGCAGAAACATAACAGTTTAACAGTTTGGTCACCAGCTTTTTGAGCTCAGGACTGAAAGCACCATTTGTATGTTTAACTCTAAGGTTCCAACTCTAGGCATGAGGATCCAGTCCAAATTCTTGAATGACAGATCAAAACGCACACAGTTTCAAGCAGAAGGGAGGCCATCATCTCTACTCATGAAAAAATTAACAAAAAACGGATTCTCATCTTCACACAATGGTTACATTGTATTGAACAGAAACATGAATTACACAAGGCAATACCCTCTATTATACACGGACGACCCAGAAATTGCAACATGATCTCGCTCACCAACCACGTATAAGGACCTCATGTCCTCTTCAAACAGAAAAATAATACACCTACATGACCAAAAAAAGTATAGAGAAAGCTAACTAGGAACAACCAGCCTGGCTGCTAAAGGGAGAGATGAACAACATCCTGACTCTTACCGGTTTTCAGCCCCAGGAAATGTCAGGAACCCCCAAATTGCTTTCACCACAACAGAGTATAGACATTGCACATCAAAACATATCTTGTCTCCTGAAGGCTTCTCAAGCATGAATGAGGTGCCCAAAGTCTTCCAATCTCCGAGAAGAGTATGGCTCTTTCATGAATATCTCTTTGTAGCATCATGCTATGTACAAATCACTGGAAATTCCTGGTGTTAGCATGAGCCTGGAAGAAGTATAGGAAAATCTGGGAGCATAATCTAAATCCAAGCAAGAGAACCTCGGTCGTTAGGAACTTGAGGACGGCCTCTGGTGGGAGTAGGTGGCCTGTTAGCATTGAGCTCCTGAAATCCAACACGAACACAGAAAGAGAAACATGGTTAGCAACATTGAAGATTGAGAACACAACATTTAAAATGAAAGGTTGCAAACATCTGCAGCACCTGCATCCAAGTGTCTTCTATATGCCGTTCAGGGGAGGTTTCTGGGGATGAAATTGCAGGTGGCAATGGGTGAATTAGTTTGGGTACAACCACTAAATCTCTACCCAAAACTAGGATAGCACCAGCATTGTTGGCAGTACCTGCAAAAGTCAAGAATAAGAACCTTCAACACAGCAAGGCACAACTAAATTGAGTCCAGCCATTCTATGAACACTAAAATAGTGCGTACCGCAGTAGTTTGTCGCTGAGAAAAGAGTGATTAAATGTCCCTGAGCAAATCTTTCAAAGCCATCCATCACACACTCATGTGCTCGAACAATCAATTGAAGATCGTTGTTGTTACAGAATTCCATAACACGATCAGGCTGTGAAGCAAAGAACTTTGATGAACTAAGAGGAAATAAATGGGAGGTAAACATCAATTGGATCAGATTTGAAGCAAAATATTAGAAGAAGAAACTTCCAAGCAGGCTAGAGAAACCCTGCACGGACCTGTTAGGTGATTGAAACTCAGCGATTTTATCCTCGGTCACACTTAAAATATAGCTTAAAAGGTAAGACAACAGGTCAAATCTAGGGACGGTGTTTGCCAAAACATGAAACTAAAAGTGATAAGGTTTTTGTGGGCCCAAGGCACAACCAGCAATTTTTCAAATATAGGTTAGAAAAGAATATCATCCAACTTCCTGGAAACGAGAATTATATTTTTACCAAAGAACTAATATTCTAATAATTTTATACATGCATGTTTTTTCTTGAAACCTCAATATACAAATATTTAGTTACTTTCAGATATTAGAGCAAAATTATATTTTATTAAACACATTATTGTTTCATTTAGAGATTATAATTACAATTTATGTGCGCACATGTGTGATATAAGCTTTGTTCTTTTTTGCTATCTTATTGATATATGCATGGTTATTGATATACATAACATAAATTTGCATAACAAACTTTAAGAACATATGCAACAATTTAATTGGGTGGGTTGGCCTGGATCCAAAATAGAAAGGCCCTACAACTTATTTATGATTTCAAATCTCACCCCAAGCATGATTTGTGAGGGTGGCAGGCTCGAGTTTAACCCTAACTCATTTCATCCCTAGCCTTTGATACAATCAACTGAGTCATCCACCAGAGTTGAAAAATAAAAAACAAAGTTCGTTGCATCAACCTAACAGGGTATACAATGTTAATATGCAATTGCTCTTTGTATTACTCATTTTTCCTTAAGCTGCCAGCAGTGACTGTTCCTGACCTGCAATTGCCTCTGCACAATTTTAATTCCAAAAAAAATAGGCTGCCTAACCTAGTTTCTTAGAATCATTCTTAATCTTCACCAAACATAAATTGTTTAGCAGCACAATCTACATGTCTTTTAGAAGACTTAGAGCTGCAATTCTGCACTCATTTGCGTAGTCATCAATAGCATAAATTCCCAGCAAATTTAAAGTATAAAGAAAAGAGATCACACACATTCACACACACGCACAGTTCCAAAGAGGAGGCCTCCACAAAGGCAATACAGCACAAAGAAACAGAAGCAGAGTTTTAATATAGGATATAAGTTGAAGAAAATTTTAACAAAAACTGAAGAGAAACACCCACCCCAAAGGTTACCAAACCAGGACCTCTTGCATTTGGTCGCAGTCCTTCTACACTGTCATTCTCAGTGGGATCAGACCTACAATGAAACATCCCCATCAAGAATACAATAAAAGAAATAAGAAGACAAATATTAAACATAATGGCAAACACATGTACTAACCACAACAAGTCCATAAGAACAATAGATCCTGCTTCCATTGCAATCGGACGCTGAATATTCTCAATCTGTTCTACATGGTTTATCGATCTCCCAATACCACCATGCATACAAATAATTTTTTTCTCAATTAATGCAGCCAGAGGAAGCCAGTTGAACAATCTGTTTATCCGATGCCATGCCCAAATTCCATCTCTCTCACCCTGTTCAGGGAGCAGTCAGAAAGCCTGCGGGTTTATCCCAAAGAACAAAGCTCAGAGTAATAGAACTTTCGGTAACTTACCATACGCTCAATGCACTCAATTCGAAAGCCAAAAAGAGCATTAATATCCGCAGCTTCATGATTACCACGAATCAAATGTATTTGATGGGGATGCTCAACCTACATACCAAGCATTTGGATAAGATAGTTTATTAGCTTGTTAAATAATAAAAGGAAAGAACCAGTTGAGAGTTGACATATTAGCCAATACCTTGAGAGCTAAGAGAAGAGTGATGGTTTCCAAACTGTGTTGACCACGATCAACATAGTCTCCCAAGAAGAGATAATCAATATATCTGATAGACATTTGACTTAATGCATCAGATGGAAGCCAAAATTTTACAGCTAATGTGCAAAACAACATTTTACATAGATCTAAAACAGTCAAAGAATTTTGATTGTCAAAGTTATATACAAAATCAATTTCAGATTGCTCACATTGTTCTTCAAATGTAACCTCTTGACAAGTGACATTTAGCAATCTCCAGGATTGAATTTCTCCACTTAAATAAAAACATCATTGGTAAGCTTTGCCTGCACAATCCATCACTAGCCCACCCCAGAATGTGTTCTAAACTCATCATGCTTTCTCATGTAGCAAGGCACAAAGCAAAATTTCTAACTCTATCAGAGACATTACAATCCAAGACAGATTATACACACAACTACTACACCGTGAATATGGGACTTCCTGCCTTTGCTCTCCACATTTATATCACAAAGTTGTCCAAATTAAAGGTATGCAATAGCATGCATAAGAATCAGGTCATCAGTACAATTCAAACATAGTCAATCAGCAATAACTGCAAATGCTGACAATGTGCGGAACCTTACTGCTACCAATCAATGTGCATAGCCAAAAAGTGTTGACAACGACGAGCATCAATACTAATACCAATCATTTAGGCAAACTGCTAGTAACAGGAAATATAGTAAAGGAGCTCTGCTGAAAACGTACGCTATATCACCAGCAGTAGAAGGTGATCCATATTCATCAAAAAGTCGCATAAGATCACCAAATTGCCCATGCAAGTCCCCAAATATCTTAATAGGAGCCTTCAGCTGTAGTACACTAGGTTCACTTGCAAATATTCTCTCCGCACTATCACAAAGATCTGCAATCTCGTTGCAATCCAAGAAAAATTGTCTGCGAACTGGAGGCTTCCAACCACGAGGTTTAAGAAGATGGGCAATCACCTGGCAGACAGGCAGTGAGCAGCCATGAGGCTACAACCTCAGCAAACCTTTTTGCATCACAGACAAAATCTACAATGTTTTCTAGTTGAAATAAACCAAAAATTTTGGGCCATATAGTAAATAAATTACTGTTACAATTTTAAGATAACTATCAGGGATATGAAAATGGAACTCGCTGATTGACTTCTTGAGGATTCACATTTTCAAGAAACAAGCTTTTCGTCTTATGCTGTCCTAAAGCACCTAACTCGCCATAGGCACAGTTCAAATTGGTCGGTAAATTGTGCCATCTAGCAGCTTGATGCAAAAAGAAAGGGTTATAATGATATATTCCTTCATTCCAATCACTTGTATCATACAAGAGTACAATTTACTATATTCTACAAAATAATACCTTCTTTGGTACACTGTTAATAGACATTTGCCGATCTAAAAGTTTCCTAGCTGCGGTTGCGCTTTCCGGAGTTCCATAACTGACACGCCTGCCTTCATTTTCGAACTGATCAATTGAAAGCTGTCTGACCATCCCACCTAAAGCACCACCAGTCTCAGCAGCTACAACCACCTGCATGCATTGGTGGCAGAAAATGAAATGATTAACAAACCAGCTCTGATTGAAGTCATACATTTCATTATCATGATACTGACAGCACGATGATGGAGCCTAACTCCAGGCGGGGCAGAATTATTTGACATCACTGAATCAGGCTTGGTCAAGATAGATACTTGCTTCCCACTAGGGGTAGCCTCTGCCCCACGATCTCTATCTGGCAGCTCAAGTTCCCCATTAACTTGTCGAGCTTTAGCAGCCGCCAGTGCAGCACTAATGGCCTCAGCTTCTGCTGCTGCAGCTTCAACTAAGTACTCAACACCTTTACTCAACCTTCTGTCCAGGAAATATTATATTCTGTCAGAAGTTGAGGCAACAAACATAGCCACACAACATAATGATACAACATGGTCCATGACATAAGGCAATTTAGATATTTTACCGGGAACCTTGGAGCACTGCGTTTTCTGTGCTTATGTCCGTATAAATATCACCATTTACAGGGGGAGCAACAGGATTTCCCACCACAACTGCACCATCAGCAGCAGCAGCGTCAGGCACATTCGCCCCATTTCCTTCATCAGTATATCCATATCTACCTGATAACCTTCCTTGCTGCACATTGGACGCAGCTGCTGCAGCAGCTGCATGGGAAGCTGCACTAGTTGTTTCAGCAGCAGCCAGATCTTCAGCAACAAGCAAATCATCCAGCAGCACCCCTACAGCAAGAAAAGTTTCCGCTATTAACAAAGCTCATTGCTTAATTAACACAAGGAGAAAAGAGGGTCCAGTGAGCCATATCAAGTGTAAAGTTTGGCCATCAAATCTTTGAAAGAAAAACAGACAAGAATATCTGATGTAGATCCATACATGGATATGGAACAGAAAACCAACACAAAAACATGAAACATTCAGCATGACTGATGCCTCCTTCTCCCCCTATGGCAACATAATTAGGTTCCAAATTAGGGTATGGAACCCTATATCTGAACACATTGAGAAACGGCCATCAATATCAAATTCCACAATATGGATTCATACAGGCAGTACTTTTACTAAATCCTCAACATGCCACCATTAAGTGGATGCTGACAACCCTCCTGGAGCTCTTTTTTATGCCGACAGTCTTTTCACCAGCGTAAAAGTTCAACTTCTATACAGACTTTGAAAATTTCGAATATGAGGCATCATTAACCCAATTAAAAGAACCCAAACTTACAACACCACCTACAATGCAGATCTGCATTATCACATAAAAGCTTCAACATTTCTAACAGTCCCACACATTTGAGGATTTTAAGTATTAATCTTCATTTGCAAGGTCAAGTCTCAAGACCTTAGTATTTGCAATCAACAGAGATCTGGATTCCACTGTAGAATACTGTCCTTTCTTGTACTCATGTCCAACTTCGTTTTTGACGTCCCACTACAATTGACCGAGCGGAGTAGTCTTATTGGGTCAAGAAATTGAAATGTACCTCAAGTTGGAATTGGGACCTTATAGGCAGCAAAAGACTTTACTCCAACATCATATTACTCAAAAGCATAAGTAAGAGGCTACTTATACTTGAAATTTTAGTGTATCGTCTGCTATTAAGTAGAAATAGAACCCAACTTTTCAAGATTTTGAGAACTATTCCTAAAGATATTATACCTCCATAATTGTACATCAGATTAGTAAATATAAATGTTAGACAAAACACCAAAAAGAATAAAACTAATTAACTATACAAGTTATCATTGAAAAAACAACAAAAAAAAAAGGCGAACTACTGTCATGATCCCAGAATCCAATATTTATAGATAACATCTTATTCATGTAGCTGTATCATGTCTCACCCCCACGCAGGCCACCATAGATGAAGATCAAGTCACCGACAGCGGCGGCAGCATGCCTACAGCGCCTTGTCAATTCAACTGCGGCATCCCCACCAGCAGCATCTGCGCTATATTTTCCGGTCCTCGGACTTGTGACAACAGATTTTGTGTCACACCAAACTCCAGCTGCAGTATCCAAAACTACAGAGAAAAACAAAAAATGAAATGTTTATTTGAGATATTAACTACACGAATATTCCTCTAGGATAACTCATTTTTTGGTAGATGTAAGAAAACTTTAATAGCAAACTTAAAATAAGTACCTGCCACACTTGAGGAGTCCTCTACCATGCGCCCGCCGCCGAGAGCCCCTCCAGATACATGAAGACGTGCATTAACAAAAACCTAGTAAAATAATATAAACATGAGGTTTCCACTCAGGAAAAAGCACAGTGATATTAGACAAACTATACGTAAAATATAGTTCACAAAGAGAACTCTCAGTAAAGAACTTACAGCTGCATGTTGATATCTTGGAGACGGTGAGACACCAGGAGCAATGGCCCATTCCCAACGACCATCTCTATGTTTGGCAAGCCCATATGCACTAGCCAGTGGCTGCATAATCAATCATCCGAAATGAAGTCAAAGGAAAGTAGAGGCAAATGTAGCACACCTGAACATGAAATCAAGAACCAACTTTCTGAAGACTTCTCCAACACTTTAACAAAAAGCCTATCCAGTAATTTATGCCAATGGCTAACCTTGCAAGACTAGTATTTACTAAATTTGGATTTTCACATAAACATTCAACACAGTTCGCTGGTTGCTTCGGAGACCAATATGATTTATTTTGTCAATTCCCATAAAATATTTTAAGCAGTAAAAACATCTGGTAAACAACCTATTTTAAAACTAGTGCAAAAGATCCTAGAAGACAGAAAATGCACAGCTACCCTGGATACCAGCAAGAAAAGGGGGTGTTGACCTTTAAAGAGGCATGGAATACAAATCATGTGCATAGTTGTTAGAGGCGCATTGCGTATGATAGCACAAAGGTTCTCTGGAGCCATGGCGTTGTGCAGTGGGCACCTTTGTGAAGCACGGTGCTTATTTGCAATAACAATTTATAAATTTAATATTACCAAACTCAGCAGGTTCAAGATTAGGTTTTTTCTTTATTAGCCAAATGTTTCTGGGAAAAGGAAATTATAGAATTTAAGAAAAATCATAAAATTTATTTATTTAGCAAATTATTTTATATTATAGGAAGAAGATTGAGTTATGACATTATATAATAACAATAAATTATATCACATAAAGTTGTCAAAATTTACTAAAGTTTCAAGGAAAAAACCACAAAAAGAAAGAACAAATAAGAGGAGCAATGGTAGCCTTTCACAGAAAAGAAAAGAAAAGGAACCGAACGCAGTAGCATCAGGGAAGAAGACATTTCCTGAAGAGCTGGAAGAAAAACGTTACTACTGGATCTAGAGCATATTAGGGTTTTCTTTTCATTTTCTTTTTTTAATAAAAAGCCAAGGCCGGGCTTCAGCATGGCCCACCTCATGGCACAGAAAAAAGAGGCTAGCCAAAAGGCAAATGCCATTTTTGGAAACTGGCAGTGTGCTCTCGCCTTTTGCGCCATCCGCCATTTGTAACTGTGATCATGTATTATGTTTGGCAGAAAACACAGGGCAAAATCATAGTACATACAAAATTGTCGAGATAATCTTTTCAACAAAGTATCACGGCACAAAAAAACTGGCTATAATATTCAGGATTTCCCATCTATCAATGCTAAAAAGTGAATATGAAGAAATTACAACAACCAGAGTGCCAATTTGACATAGGGAGAAACATCAATAAAAGAAGTCATCGGAGACCATCATCGTATGCCATAGTAAAAATTAACAGTAAAACGGGCCATGGAATCTGCCCCTATGAATCAAGCACGAACATTACGACATAACAGGCACTATAAACCACCAACCATAAAGTGTTAAAATGGTGCGACTACAGGTAGATATTGTGTGCACGAGTGTTATTTGAAAAAAATATACAAACTTAATCATCTTCATTGGATGGAACTTGGAAGAGTGTAAAAGTCCACATTAACATAAGGTATTGTATTGAATCATCAAGTTGCAATTTAAATATGTAAAGTTTTTTTATGTTGACCTTCAAGTCAACTATTCCACTTGATTCAATAGACATGAAGAAATAACTTTTCAGGCAGATGCTGCTATAACTCTCATATGTTCCCACCCTAACCCAGGATGGTGCAGCAAATAGAATCATAGATAACCCGAATATGAATGAAAGAACAAAGAACCACTGCTCTGCTTCATCTGAGACCTCATAAAAGAACATAGAGATGATACTCTAAAAATGAAAGGAAATAGAATCACCTATTTGAGAAGAACAAAAGTAAATTGCAGAATTAAAGATTACTTCATGATATAAAATTTCTTAGAATCGCACTAACCACACTATTCGCATCCCTCCCACCACAGAGCAAAAGAAGACCATCAGAGCGCGCACTCGCTGTTGCATACCTGGCCAAGATGAAACATTAAAATAAGTTTTCACTTTATACATGATTGCATTGAGTTGCACAATGTCCTTTGAGTATAAAGGTTATATCAACCATCAGAATCTCAAGTAATGAAACTCAAACAACCAAAGATGACCACAATCTTATAGTTGAGACATAATTCTAGGGTAGACGAACAAGTGCTGCCAGCATGAAGGTGGGGAACACATTACCCAGAAACCACGTGTGTGAAAACTAACATTTCTTGAGTCCATTGGAAAAGTATCAAACCTGATTGCATAAAGGTTCTCGGTCCACACAAGCCTCAAAAGACCCAAGTACTTCCTCCTAGTCCGATGGATTTTTCTAACTAATCTCACATTCTCAAGCTTGAAACAAAAAAAGAACAGGCATGATTTGTTCACACTTAAGTTTAGTTACTGATGAAGTAGATCCAATCGTCCAAAAACTTAGCCTTGTTTTGTTTCATTCCCATTCACAATTTCCACCTGTTTCCATTTTCTGGAACAGTGTATTGAGTGAAGACATGTTTGATTATATATTTGCCCAGGAAATAATTTTAAAATCAATAAAAATATAACCATCAATTGCATTCAAATAAAAAATGCATTAATCTGACACCACTAACGATGAAAAATAGAACTATCAATTTCATGCAAATAAAAAGTATATATTTATTTGACACTAACAAGATAAAAATCTTATCAACTAATCCACACATATTTTCACTTTCACATGAAAATCTATACAAAACACAAAACACACATCTCCTATTGGAGGCCGAAAATTAGAATGATCAGAAAAACCAAAATGGGCATCGTTGTGCAAAATGTAAGCCAAATTGTGAATTTTTTTTTATATCCTGGATGTAGCACTCCTTTTATAGCACAATAACCAAGCAAAAGACTATTCTCCGGCTATTTGATTAAGGCAAAGTATATCTGTAAAAGAAAAGTAAGAGAAGTCAAAAACTTTAAGCAACTTTGTGTGGACTAGCTGGCTGCGGACCCTACATAGAAGCAGTGCAAAAAAGTTCATAAGGTGCAAGAACTGTCACAGAACTCTTTATAGATGGAAAACCACGAATTTGTCCTTTCCCTCCGGGTAGGGAAACATGTAATAATCATGATATCAAGGATTTGCAAGTATTCATGAAAGAGTAAACTCTTCAAGTAGGAACAAGGAAACTTCTTCAATTGTAAGAACCATAAGGCTACAAACAAGAGTGCAAGTGTCCCATCAAAATTGGATAACAATCAATCTAAATGATTCAGATGTACTTATACAACTTTTATGGAAATATTATAAGAGTTAAGGGCCAAATAATGTTAAGAAAAGATCCAGAAACAAGAGACATAAGGAGCTCCTATTTTGTACCGCAAATATTTATTACAAGAACCTGAAACGTGCAAACTGGCATATAAATGAAATAAACAAACATTTTTGTGCAGAAAAAAAAATGAGGATGATTAAGGAAGAACTGAGGTCCTAGTTTTTCAGGAAGGGCTGCCTTACTAATTAATTCCCTTGAGACGGGCTGTTGTGATATTTTCGAAGTGAAAATCTAGCTCTCAGCTGCAATGTACCAGAAAAAAGGAATCGACAAACTAAATATGCTTCTGTTTATTTTTTTAAGCTACCTTCAACTATCAAGTAGAAAAACCATGCATGCCAAGACTTGCAATTAAATGAAAACGAGACGAGCACCACATCCAAGAGGTGAAAGATCCTTAAATGGCTAGCAAGAAAGCCTTCAATAAATCAATGATTTTAAGCAAATGACAGTGGAATTACAAGCAGAAATGGTAAATCTAGAGAATTAGAAGTTAATGCCAAAGGGAAGAAAATATATGGAAAGACTACTAACATAAAAAAATAAGGTCAATGAAGGTCACAAACTCACATGCAAGGTGGTGGACCTTCACCCTCTGGTTCCAGTTTTCGCCATTCATATGGCTTTGCAGCGGTATCCAGTGCCCAAACATCAGCTAGCGGTCGTTTTCCTAATGACCAGGCCCAAATTATTTCCTTACAGAAATTAAAAATTAGAACAATGAGAAACAATTGAAAACTACACAAACCATCATTTCCGCCAATTGCCATGAGATATCGTTGTCCAACCAAAGCCATGACATGCCCATAGCGTGGTCCTGGCCCAGGACCTTGGACCACAACCCTAAGTGAAAGGCAAACTTAAGTCTAGTGATCAACAAAGAAGACATTGACAGAAATGTAAATGAATTTGCTAATGCAAGAGCAATGGTCTTTCATGAATTAGTAGCAGCTGAGCATATACACACTTATGTAACTATAAGAGATGCCAACCTATGCCATCTTGGCCGCTGTTGCGTAAGATCCAGGACATGAAGATCTTCCGCAGACAAACCAGCTGGACCAATCCCACCCTGTGATGACAATACTAATTGCATCACACATATCAATGTAACATAAAAACAAATGAGTTAACTTTTCAGCTCGCTCCACGTGTCAACAAACCTGAATAACAACCATGGTACCTACAGCAGTTGCGACATGAGCTGCCCGAGGTGTGGGCGGCTCTCCAATTGGAGTTATTCTGTGGAAAGTTTAAAGTCCAAATCTTGTCGTGAAAAGTTCAGATTAACACAGAAGAAACAACCATACAGGGAAGAAACAGAAATACAGAGTAATGAAGTCGTCATGATATGTAATTAACTTAAGCTTACCGAGACCATTTATTTGTCAAAACATCATAGCAGTGCACGTCAGCAGTAGCACCTGCCAACCCTGCAATAAATCCGTGCTTAAATGTAATTAATTGCCCCAACAGAAAGAATTACCTAAGAAATAAGTTACAAGCACATCATCATAGAGAATTCTGAATGTCATTTCAAAAGTTCTTAGCAGAAGTACTAAGTATGTACTAGCAAAATTTCCATTCCTTTTTCTTTCCGGTAAACTTTAGAAAGAAAGTTCATACTAAATTCAACTTAAAAATTTAAGTTAAACCAAAATAAACACTCAAATCCCTGAAATTAAAACCCACGCATGTATATATGCATATAAACAAGGTATGCATCACTGAACCCACAAAACCTGCAAGCCTCATACGATGGAGCAGACAGTCACTTAACACAAATGACCACAGCTAATAAAGTAGCAGAAAGGTATTCCAACCAACTTAAGGCAACTAAAAATCCAACAGCACCTGGGGCAGAATACCATCTTCTGACATATTAACAACAGTTCGGAATGCTCGTAACCCATAAAATCCGTAACCATCGATATTATCAAAAGTCAAAAAAGAAACATACGAATTCCAGCGCTGCCGGCCGATGAAGGAGTTCCTGATGCCGCAGAATTCCCTTCAAGGGCTGTCGCTCCCCCGAACAGAATTAATCTCGGGCCAATATACCCAGGAATCCCCTCTTCCCCAACGGCAGGCACAGCAGTCAGGGTGTGGCCACACCGCGGACCGGGACCATCCTCCTTCTTCTCTATTATCGCGTTCACCACACTGTAAGTCGGCGCACAGCGTGGACCCGCCACCACCGGTCCTGGGCCAGCACCACCACCACTATTACTACTATTATTAATAATACTGCTATTGTTAGTCTGTTGCTGCTGCTGCTGCTGAGGCGTCGAGGATTCGGATTCGGTTGGCTGGTCCACACCATTAGCCGTGGTGGGCTGCTCCGAAGGATCGTGATCGGGCTCCGTAGCCATAGCCGAATCCACGTCCATATCTACCCAATAAACCCTAATTCCGACGGTTTTCAATGAGATCGGAACTTGAATTCTCAAGAATTCGCATTTCCAATCTTCATTCCGCCGAAAAGCCCTAGCTCCGATCCTCCAAAATCACAACTCACAAGTAATGCTCTTTATTTCAAACCTCTCCTCTCTCTCTCTCTCTGCAGCGGTGACGAGGACTACAAACGCCACGCACTTTCTCTCTCTCTCTCTCACCCCCAAAATCTCTCTCTCTACGAATATATATATATATATATTTGTGTATATCTATATCTCTCAGCTTCTTGAGAAAGAAAAGGTAGAGAAAAAGAGAGAAATTTCTTTTACCATTTCCAAATAGTTTTTTATTTTCCTTTTTTCTTTTCCGTTTTAATGATTGCGTGTAGTGACTATGTATGTGTGTAGGCCCCCCCAGCCACCACTCCCACGGCGGAATTATCAACCTTTCTTGCTTGCACATTCTGCATCTCCATCTTGTACCTTTTACTTTCACCTCACCTCACCTCTTTATCAGTTATTATGGCATACTGTCCCTACATGCATATAATAAATAATTTTTTAAATTTTAAAATATATTATAAATAAAAATAAAATATATAAACCAATAAATAACATTTCAAATAAATAGTAGAAGAAAACCAACTTAAGTTGGTGTAGTGGTGTTAACATTTCAAACGAAAAGAATTGGTGTAGTGGTGTTAAGATGATGTTGAATTATTTTTTTTTAGAAAAAAAAGTAATTACAATTTATTTTTAAGATTATATAATTAGTGATATAATGGTCATATCAAAAATTGGTGCAACGGCGTAATTATCCGTCATTTGTGTGTAGAGGCCCTTTTCTTTTTATATTAGTATAAAAGTATACATATAGATAACATCATTCTCCTAAATAGTCCACATTATTTTTTAAGCTCCAATTACTTACTCTTTATATTCATTTTATTATATGCACGTAAGTATTGGGTATCGCAAATACTAATATTCATATAAAACATTATAACAATTCAGAAAAATGTTATCTTATTGACTTTTTCTATATTTTCTTTTACTATAAAAACAACATATAAGAAAATATACTGAAGTTGTTTAGCGATTTATGTCAAAAAAGTACAAGATTCAAGTACAAAAGAAATTTAAAATCTATATTTCATCAAATTTGTTTTCTATAAATGCTTTAGCAATAATAAATAAAACGGCCCAACGCGTGTTAAAGCAATTAATCTAATATCAAATATATTTTTAGATACATCCATAGTTCATATTTATATTTTATTAAATACCGCAAAAAAAAATTAATACGTGATTCAGTATGAAATATGCGACCTTCTTTGAATGATCCAACTCAGCCACGCAATCTTCCCATATCGCTAATGGGTCATGAGGATTGAAACTCGTACGTTAGGCTCGTCAGGTTCGTCCCGACTAAGACCCTCCGACACTCAAATTAGTTCGGATCGAAATATAAATATGCGATCAGACGTTGTATAGTCGAAAGTAATGCTAGCTACCTTAAAATGACTCGTATACGAAATATTTATAGGGCCCAAGTGTTTTGCCCTTAAATGAGGGGCTCTTTTATCTTTTTTACATAAATATGTGTAATACCCCATCAGTGCGTATTATCATTTATTGTAAAATATTATCAACCATTTACATTTCACTGAAATATCTTAATTTTAAGACAAATTCGAAATCGTGAAATTTACATACATTAAGTTTTTGGGAATCAATTTTGATAAAATGTGAACATGTGCAGAAAATATGAAAAAAAATTATATGATTTGGAAAGTTCTCTTTTGTACATAGTTTGCTCTAGGTCGATTTTTAATATAACATTTTATTGTGGAATATAATAAAAATTATCTACCAACTATTTATACTAGTATTATATATATATAAAGTATCACAAAATCATAATTATTTATAATAGGAATAATTGCAATCATTTTTTATGAGATTTGATATAATTACATGTAAACTCTTATGGTTTAAATAGATTCATTCGTTAGTTAAAATTCACGACTTTTGTTGATATTATAAAAAAATTAATGAAATTGATGTTTATCTTCGATTGACTTATTACTAACTTAGATAGTGTTTGCGTGTGCTTCAAAAAATCACTTTTCAGCTTCTGACTTCAAAAAGTTACTTTTGAAGTGTTTGAGATACCAACTTCTACTTCTTAAACCGCTAAAAGAAGCACTTCTAGGCCAAAAGCTAGAAGCATTTTGGGGGGTGTTTCTAGCTGCTTTGATTTTTCTGTAAATAAATTCAACTTTATTTTTAATACTTTACCCATGTTATAATAATTTTAATTCAATTTTACCGTTTTAAATTAAAAACTTTTCAAATAATTTGAATTTTAACAATAATTAAATTTATACTTTCACATATTTAATGTTTTAAATTTTTATATTTTATGTGCTATATCATCTAATTATATTATTCCATTCACATATTATTATTTGATTAATTAATAAATTAATTATTTTTTACAATCATGCAAGTTTAATCATTGTGTATGAATCAATAATTATATTTCTTAATGAGATAACTATTAAATCAAACATATTTTTATAAACATAAATATGAAAAACTAATCTAAATAAAATTTATGATTTTTTGTGAAAAATAATTAATAGTGACAAATAACAAGTGAAATAATAAGCAAAAAGATAATATATTTTTAACACATAGGGACAAAATGGTCTTTTTATCAATTTAATTTATTTTAGAAATGAATTTTCTTCAAACACTATCCAATTTAGCTTTTATCTGCTTTTCACTTTTTTTTAACAAACACTAGCCACTTTTGATTTTGAATAACTTCTGACTTTTTCTAAATAATCACTTCTTTAAAAGCATAAGTTTTTGCAACACCCTCTTATTACAGATCAAATAATTATTTTGTGACTAAACTACCTTTATAACGGTGAAAATACACCTCATCACATGCATTAACGTGTAAAAATGTATAAGGATAATTTGGTCAAAAAATATTTATATGACCTTCAATAAATAAAAAACAAGTCAATAAGGGTAAATATAGATTTTTATTCATTCTTTTTTTTTTTTGTTAATATCAGCAAATTAATAATTTTTGACTAATTAAAAAATTTTAGTTAGAATAAAGCAAACCTCAATGATATTAAATGTAACAGAAATGGCTGAAAATCTTGTAAGCATGAAGAGAATATATAATAGCTTTATAATGCACCAATAATAGCAATGAGACACACTTCTATTATTGCATGCGCAAAGGCACGCTTTTCTTAAGGGAGTGTTTCATGTGGATTTGTGCATCAATTGTTTTGCGCTTTTTGTTCAGATGGCGAAAACGGTAAAAGCGCAACGGTTAACGGCGACAATGGTAGATATCTGGACTGAGGGTTTGTCATTTGTCGGGTGAGAAAATGGGGAGAGATGTAAATACACGCGCCCATGGGGAGCGTGAGAGAATGATACGACAAGGGCCTGACAGGTACATATGGGGTGGGAGATGGCTCTCTGGCTAGATATTGTATTAAATAAATAACTAATATTTAATTTATTATTAGTATTATATTATCATTAAAATATCACTTGACCTTTTGGTATGTTGGTATGTGTTTTTTATGATTTTGTGATAATTTGATTTTATTGATATGGTTCCACGTAGTCTATTTAAATAATGGAAATTATTAAATAACAATATAATTATGTTGTAATTATAATGATAAAATGATGATGTAAATTCTTGGTATTTTTAATTGTTTCCTATTTAAATAAGTTAAAATAATATTGGTAAATCTATATAATATACAAGTAAGATGTTACTTGAATATATATTCTGAATAATATAATTTTATAGGTTAAACTTACGTTGGTTTTGTAAAAATCGAAATATGTACAATATCTTTAAAGTAAAAAAGAATGTCAAAAAAGTGTATTCACATGTATATTATTTGTTTTGATCTTATTTTTACTAATTATAAAATTCAAATATTCATTGAACATTTAGTTTCTTTTCTTCTCTTCAGTTTAACATGTTAAAGAACAAGGTGTATTGATGATGGAGATAAAATAAAATTAAGTGTTAAATCATAAATGGGTATTTAAGCACTTTTATATCTTGACTTTTCTTAAATCCCAACATGTTAAAGAACGATGTGTATTGAGATTATAGAAAAAAAAAAGAAGCTAATATTAAATCTAGAAACTGAACAAAGGCATAAAAAAAAAATTATGGATTTAGTCTAAATTACCCATACTGAAAATTGAAATAAGCAAAAAAAGAAAAAAGAAAAATTAAAACACTTATAGGGAAAAAAATTGTTTAGCTTTCCTCCTTATTGTGTCGCACAAATTAAAACCTGACCCATGACTTTATTGTGCTATTCTGCTTGCTGTTTTTATGTACAGTAATATTTAGGATAGTACTTTTAAAAAAAAGATATTTTTTTCAAGTCAATAATAAATCACTATATTATGTCATAAACCTATGTAATATATTTCATTTTGTGAAGACCAAGTCCACCTCTCTTTCCCAAAAGAGGAGTCCTACTTTTCGGCTCAAGTCCTCTTTATGCTCCTCCAATTTCCTAGTAAGTAGCAATGATGCGGAACTGTGCTTTGCACCTCCTGATGTCAATAAGAATATTCTACTATCTCTACACTAATTTGTGTATCAAACAATTGTCACATATCTTGATTACTTTTTCACTTAAAATGTATTAAATCAACCACAGAATTTCAGATTATAATAATAAAATGTTGTCCCTCTTGATCGATCAAAGTAATAGCACAATCTGACTAACAAAAGTTTAGATTATGATAATAAGATGTTATCCCTCTTGATGGATTGAAGTAATAACACGATCCGACTAACAGAAGTTCAGATTATGACAATAAGATGTTATCCCTCTTGATGGATCGAAGTAATAACACGATCCGACTAACAGAAATTCAGATTATAACAATAAGATGTTATCCCTCTTGATGGATCGAAGTAATAACACGATCCGACTAATAGAAGTTCAGATTATGACAATAAGATGTTATCCCTCTTGATGGATCGAAGTAATAACACGATCTGACTAATAGAAGTCCAGATTATGATAATAAGATGTTATCCCTCTTGATGGATCGAAGTAATAACAGGATCCGACTAACAGAAGTTCAGATTATGATAATAAAATGTTACCTCTTGATGGATAAAAAAAAGAACACAAAACTTTCTTTCAGTCCCTGATCACAAAATATATATATATATATAAAAGTTTTATTTTTATTCACTCTCAGGTAAATTTCATTGAAATAGAAAGAAACTACCTTTATAATATGGAAAGAGCATTTCTGGACTCTTTAACGCCAAGAATCCATTCCATATCAAACTTTATACTCAGTTACTTCCATGGGATTGATGACATGAAAGGAATAGATACCATTTTTGTACCTCTGGAATTTCTACATCACATGCTTCATTTTCAATAAAGGACTCCGGAAGATTAAAGGACTTTGCTTTGAAACCGTAATTCATAGAAAATATATAATGCTGACACGCAATGCCAGTGCAAAAAATAAGCTCACACAGAGATTATATAAAGCACATAAAAGTACCAGATAAGTAGGAGGCAACAGAATGTACCCCAGATAATCAGCAAACAGCAGCTTTCTTGCAGAAAAGCTATCTTACAAGAACATAACACTATTAAGCATCCAAAGGGCCTGAATTTACGGGCTTTTGGAAGACTCTAACTACTGGCATTCCATCACCATTATTGCCTCCTACCCTCCACGATCGGTCCTTCTTTCTCTGAGGCTTCTTGTGCTGCTTATGCGGTGCGCTGGAGGGCTTCTTCTTAATGGTAGTCTTAGTAGAAGCTAATCCATTGTCGATGTCAAAAGCATTTAGATCATTCAGTACGTGTTCCCTAGATGGAAGTTCAATTTCAGCAACGGAAGGGGCTTCACTGTCGGACGAGTCTGATTCATGGATCTCGGATGAGCTGAGTCCAGCACCATCCTCGGCATCATCTTTGTTGTCTGATGTTCCTGGAGGCATCTGATAGTGTGGAAGCTTCCCGTCTATGTAATCCTTCAAAATTTGGCGAGCAGCCCTAGTTTCATCTGGTAGTCCACCAGAGGCAACGTATCCACGCGAAGCACAGTATGTTCTTAAAAACTCGACTGCTGAAGGTGGGCGGGATTGTGGCTCGTAAGGCTTGGGTTTTGGCAATGAGATTCTGTAGACATCCTCAATAACAGACCTGGGTACTCGATTTGCAACGACCTGTACAGCCTCACGGTGCTCTGTCATGCGATCTATAGGCAAAACCCCAGATGCGATCATCTCGTACCTTGAACTGGAAAAGGATGGGAAAACCAGTCCAGGGCAATCACAGAGAGTAAGTTTCTCAGATATTATCAGTGTTTGGAAATGTTTCGTCTTCCCAGGAGTTGAAGTTACACCGGTCCTCTTTTCTCCAACCAAAGCATTGATCGTAGAACTCTTTCCTACATTAGGATACCCGACAAATCCAACAACTACACTTTGAGCTGGCACATATCCAGTGACACTTTCATTATCAGAATAAATGTGAGACAAGCCTGTCTTATCAGATTTAGATCGACTTCTCATTGAAACTATCTCCTCAGCTTCAGACTGCAGGCGCGCAAGTAGCTCATCCCGGCCATATATTTTAGTGTAAGCATCAGCTGACTCTTGCTGACGATTTTGAATGCCCAGGGACAGACTAAGCTTTTTCCCCTCCAACACGGCAGTAGCAGCCTTAGCTGACCAGAAAACAAAGAGAATCCCTTGTTGGTGGAAGAATTTTGCCCATTTCTCTCTGCCAGAAATTCAAGGATCAAATCTTTTCTTATCTCAAATGAGAAGAGATATCAAGGGAAAAGCAGCAGGATGTTACAATACTAACCTCACAGGGTATGGTAGAAGATCTGCCTTGTTAACAAGAAGCAATGTCCTTTTGTGCTCGTCAATTTCTCGCGCATATGCCTATGATTCAGTAAAGTTCCATGTGGGTCAGCATAATGTCTAAAATATTGGCAAAATTAACATGTTCATATTATCAAATCGATATTGGGAGTGCAACTTTTGCACATCAATTTCATAAAATTTTAAGAAGGTCAGATAATTTAATCAGTTAACGTAAGGGATAATTATACTCCATTCCCCTAAGGTTTGGTGTAATTACACATAAATCCCTGCCGTTTGGAAAATTACATCTAGTACTCTAAAGTTTGTCTAACAAATAGGTCCCTCCGTTATTCAAAATTTATTGAATTTGTTAAAATTAACAAAACGATAATCTTTTGTGACTAAACTAACCTTGTAACGGTGAAGACATATCTCATCACATGCATTAACATATGAAAATGTATAAGTGTAATTTGGTCCTAAAAAGACTTATTTGACGTGCAATAAATAAATCAGTAATAAATCAATTGGGGATAAATATGAATTTTTATCCATTTTTGTTGTTAATATCATCAAATTCAAGGAATTTTGCCGAATTTTGACTAACGGAGTAATATATTCGTTATATTGAAGCAAACCTCAAGGGTACTTTTTTGTAATTTTCCAAAACACAGGGGGTTTATGTGTAATTAAACCAAACCTCAGGATAGGGGAATGTAATTATCCCTTAATATAATTGCATGAGCTCTTGAAACAAACATGATGTATGCTTGATCACCAGTTCAAACCAAGTATGCCACTCATTTTTTCAGCATTTATTTGTATGGAAGTAAAGCTGCTTAATTCAAATGCTCAAATCAGTCAAGAAAAGCCAAAATGACTGTAGTATAAAATCAAAATGTCTAATATTACCTCAAGATCCGGGCAGCGGTAGAAGAGCGGATCCCGTGCATCAACAACCATGACAAGCTTCAAGTATCAAAATTAGGAGAGGGATCAGCATACAATACAATTTACTGGTATCGCATAACATTAGAACTCAATCCAAGCAATAATGAAAAGAACAAAAATTCAGCTGTTTATACAAAAATACACGCGACTTCCATAAGCTATAGCACCGCAGGCTCTTATCTCCACTCCCCCACAACTATATTAGGGGTCATTTCTTAGGCATGCATCATATTAAAACACAAAGATAACACCAACTTCTCAAGAAAATTGATAGAGCAGCTGAATGGCAAACAAGTAGATGAGGTGGGTCATATAATCAAATTTGCTAGGGCATCAAAATGGAGTGAGGTCTCATAGTAAAAAGTTCTACATGCGCTGCGCTCGGGACAAACGTCTTGAGGACAGATCCGACTTTCACTTTAAGAAGAGCAAAGTTACAATTGATAAATAACATAATTACTGCTGATTCCATCTTCATACGCTCGTGCAGCACGACGTACACTGGCTACCAAAAAAAGTGTTCCTAATAGCCAATATCCAGAAAACATTCCCAAACTAGATGAATTATAATTCAACCCACTCCTCCATTGTTGTTTGGGGAACATTTTCTACATAGGTCCTACAATATGAAGCTAGAGTACAGAGCAAAGTGTATAAAATGGGGACAAATCTTGTCTCAACAAAGATATTAACTCACTAGGGGAACACTTCCAGAAGGCAATTTTGTCAAGAGGAAGAAATTGTGAATAGTGAATACTGTCCCAGCATGCCAAGCGTATGATGAATCAACATGAAGCACAACCACAGGACTACTCGCACTATTTGCATTGCAGGCATTTCCAGCAGTAGCAATACAAAGAATCTTAACGGCTAAATTTGGTTTGACGTATTTGAGTTGACCTAGATTTGATATTGGACAGACTCTAGCTCAACTTGAAATTCAGTGATGGGTTAACAAAAGAATCTAAGAGAAGATTTCAAGTCCTATAGTGCCACTTCTGCAACAAGCCACACCAAGGCAATCAAGAACTTCAAAAAGTTCCAAAAAACAAGTAACTCAGAGGCAAAGTAATCTCACCAAATCACTACGTTCAAGCACCCTCCAAAGTTGTCGCCAGATGTCTAGGTTCTTCTCAAATGGAGTGAGAACTAGCTTCTCATTCTCCTCAAGCCTGCAATGGTCAGGTCATAAATGAATTTATGTGTAAATCAAAGCAAAGGAAAAGAAAATAAAATCTAATTCCCCAAAAAGAAGATGGAGAAACCATGAGCAACAGAAGACCAGAAAAGTGGTGCTGGTCTACAAGGCACAAATGAAATCATTAGAAGAGCAAGGCACCAATCCCCAAAAAATTTTCTATGTAAAAACTGGATGTACGCATGCACTTTCCAAACACATCTATTATGTCAATTCAATAAACACACAAAACAGAACTTAAATAACCTCCATAAAAACCTCATGTTAGTAATCACAACATATGTCAGACCATTAATTGTAAAATGCTCAAGTACAGATAAAGGAGTAGCAAGAGCCAATAAACACACTGAGTAATTAATGTATTTCTCGCAGCACGTATCATAAATTCAATTCACATATCATATTTCTGATACTGTCAGCCTGACCTTGCAAGGCTGCGGCGCCACTCAAGAAAAGCTCGTCTTTCGTTGTCATCAAGCTCTTCTATGGACATTTTAGCATCCCATGGCGGCCTGGAAAAGAAATTATCAATTAGCCTTGCTGTTTAACAAAACCAAATCATATTTAGATGACAGCAAAAACATGCCTGCGAGGAATCCGAAGACTGCTAGCGTGCAAGGCCTCCTCTTTCTTCTGTTGCTCCCTCCTTTCCTCAGGTGTCATCTCACTAGTACTGGAAGCAGTGTCCCTAACACAAACATAGAGCACCAAGAGAAGCAGATAAGAGAATGCAAGCAGAAAAAATACGGTTTGGACGCATTATATTGGTCAAGAAAAGGATGATGTGGTTGTAATTACTGACTTGAAGACCATAATGGACACCCCGTGACATTACACATAAACAAAATGTCAGAGTTTCCAGTTCATTCTATAAACTAACTAAAGAAAGCGATGAAATCATCTAAGAAATAAGAGGACAAGTTATGTAACTCTGGTTTCCACAGTCCCATTACTTCTACCGAAAATATCACATATACATGAACAAAACATTTTGTTGATACTTTTCTAATAGAGCACCATAAAGCACACATAATGAATGGTTCCCATGAGTTACTCCCCCTTGAAAAAATGGATCTTTCACCAAGTATATCCACCTATACTAGGTCCCAAATAAAAATAATGACAGAGAAACGGGGAACAGTTGTTGAAGTATTTAAATACTAGAAGAAGAAAGATAGCTATAATAATAATACAGTGAAACCGGAAAACATGAGGAACGCTTACAAATTGATGGGGAGTCTTCCGGGGGGATTGAGAGCGGAGAATAGGCGGTTCGCCTCATCAGCCTGCTCGATAACGGCGTCGATGTCGCTGACCTCCGTCACCGATTCCAAAACTTTCTTTTGCTGGCTCCTGTAATACTTCCCTTTCTCTTTCGACTGCTGTACCATCTGATTATGGTGCTTCACCAGAGCCCTACCAAGCCCACCTTTTTCCGCCTTCGGCATTGTTAATCAACCTACGAGCTTTTCTTCTTTCTCTCCTCTTTTCAGCGTTTCAAATTCCCTTCTCTCTTTTTTTCTGGCCCTTCTCTGAAATCAAATTAATCAGAGAAGAAAAACGGCGATAAATTATACACTACGAACGGAAGCTCCGGCTATAGATATATGGTCCGCGTACTGCGGCCTTCGGCCCGGTGGCGGTGGGAGGAGGAGGGCTTGTACAAGTTTGCAAACGCTTACGAAATAAAATCGTGCCGCAATTACAACACAATCGCCTCAGAGAACGCGATTTGAGTGCGACCTTTGAGAAGTTTGACTGTAGTCGTGTAAGGGTTCCGAAGCCAAATATATAAAACTACTTATTATGTGGAATTATACATAAATTTTTATGATTTCAAATTTTATAGTTAATATATTTAATATTTCTTTTTCATTCAATAAATTGATCATTTTGTTAATTAAAAATTTACAAACTCTGTTAATAAATTAGAATAAAAATCAAACTGCTATTATACACCTTCACATGTATTAGTACACGTGATGAGGTACATCTTCAACCTTATAACGGTACCTTAATCAGAAAATATTGATTTGAACTGCAATAAGCTAATATAAATCAACTGTAGGTAACTATGAAATTTCATTTGATTATTTTTGCTAACATCGACAAATTTCATGAACTTCGATTACTTGGGAAGTTTATTTATTGGATGGAAACAAATAGTAAAAAACTAAACATATTTTTTCAAACAACATAAAATACAAATATAATTACACCAAACTTAAAAGGAGGATGATATAATCATCCTAAATACATATCTTAATAAAAAGTACATTTGCACGAAAGTATGAAATGAAACACAAAATAAAATAAAATAATACATTAAAATAAAAAATCAATCAAGTATGCGACAAGTACAATCTCACCTCTTAAGGTGAAATTTTTATTCATCCCGACCTATTTCATGTAATAGCAATCAAGGGGAACCATTCCCAATAGCCCGAATCTTCATTATATCCATACAACACTTCATCTTTAGAAATCATCCATCTGCAGATGGATCTGCATCTATACTTGTCTCTCCCGGCATCATATGCATCAAAATGGTGCCAGTCGTAATCGCCCCACTGCACGTCGCAATAGAACAATGTCGTCTCCCAAATATTCACATTGAAACTCCAACCAATGGTTTCTCCCACCTCCAAAATGTGGTGCCCCAGATCATCTTCTCTCGACTGGCAGTGCACATTCATATACAACCCATTTTCGAGTTGGTTTTTTACTTGAACATAAACTCTTGCATAAGTGTTCGTAACAAAAACTATCAATAAAAATTGTAGGACTAATTTTGACATTAAAAAATTCTCATCATCAAAATATTTATTTTTTTGTAACTCTATATATAGGGGAAGAGCATTAGAACTAACTTCTTTGGTGCCCATTTTATACATGAAAAGATCATGTATTTTTCATGTTTCTTGGAATGTTAGAGGGGTCTTATCTTTGATTACCAACCAAGAAAAGAAGATGGTTATCTACCTCTCTTTTCATTCTTGTCTAAATTTCAGTAAATTTTGTAAAAGACATCACAATCTTTAACCCCAAAAATCATTCTTCATCCGAGTTAAACAAAATTCCAACTAAAGAATTGTTCAAATTTGTTACAATTTTCTTGATTTTTTTTAAAAAAAGAAAACCACAGCCATATGGGCCCAATTTCCTGATCCGGCCCAATATATTTAACAATGTAATGGAACACTAAGCCCAATAGCCCATTATTACAGCCCAATGAAATTACATCTCCATTGACAGAAACGTCTAGTGCCCAACATCCTCCACGTGCGCGTGGAACTTGGGAGCAATTCAAGAATCCAATCCCGTCCAGAAAGAAAGAGATAACTTGAGGAAAAACACGATTCCTTGTGTGAATGTTTGCTCTCTTGTTCCTTTTAACAAATCAAACAGCCAGCACAGTGAAAATCGCTTTATCAGACAAGGCACTTTCTTAGTACAAGAGTTCTTGATTTCAGTTGAATGGTGCAAAGATATGAATGAATTTGGAATGGGATGGGAGCCCAGAAAAGCATTCATGCTGGCAATGGTGAGTGCTATTTCTGTGCTTCTTACTCTTCTCCTTTTGATTTTATTTTTGGAGGAAATCAGAAATTTTGAAGATTTTTAGTGTAATCCCGTTTAGTTTCTGACGGTCGCTTTTGGTGTATGGTTGTAGCCAAGATAGACTTCAATGTTGATTTTACCCACAAGCTATGTGCTGCTTTGATGTTTCATCCTTTCAGGTTTCTTTTCTTATCCACCTCCATTTGTAGATAGGAGTATGAAAGTGTATGCAGTGAAAAATGCGTTTTGTCTTCACATTTCTGTTCATTGACATTGCATTTCTTTTGCTTTCTGTAAACAGAAATGCTGTTGGGGAGAGTCCACTTTCACTTGTTATTGGGAGGTGAATGTTTTGTTGCTACTTCTTTATGATTGGAAAAACTGACATGGTTTCGTATTTGATATACTTTTTGCTGTGTTTATTTATTGGGGTGTGGGTGTGTTGGGGGGGGGGGGGGTTTGTTTGTTGTTTTGTTTTTTTTTTTTTTTAATTTTTTGCTGTTTTCATGG
>NC_026153.1:7290049-7294105 GCF_000512975.1 Sesamum indicum
CCAATTTGTTTGGCAAGAGTGAGAAGCTTGATTTCTTGTGGGATAAAGGGCTCTGCGATTCTAATATATTGGTTACTTACCGAAAACCAAGGCCCGAATGGCTTTCACAGCATGCTTTCATCATACAGGTTTGCTATTTTTGCAGTTATTAATTGCTAACGCTCTCTTTTTAACATAGCTAGAGAGGCAATGTCTCTTTGTCGTTTAATTTGCTATTGTGTATTTTAGTTGTGAACTGACAACACTCTTTTAGATAAGCATAATCAAAGGCGGCTATGTTCAGTCCGCATAAATTGATTGGATACTTGAACTCGTAAATTGATTTAGATTTCTGTATTTATTCTACTTACTAATCTGTAATCACTATCATGGAGTTTGAGTATTCAAGATGGCTTCAATACCAAGTCGATTGGGTGCTATGGTTTCTTGCAATTGATGGCTTATTGCCTCTGCATCTAACACTCCTTGGACGTGGTTCAAGAGCATCGGCTGACCTAGATTAACTAGTTACTCATTAAACTTTTATAAACTCATGAAAGTTACAATTTTGGTTTGATATTTGCTACTGCCTATTTACCTAATTTGAACATGACTTTACTCTCCAGCACTCCATTTCGCCAGAGGTAGGGATTCATGGCCTTCCTGTTGATAACTTCTCTCGATCAGTGAGTGGAGGCGTCAATCTCTGTCGTTTCTCCGCTGGTTTAGATCTCAGCGAGCCTGCAAGTTCCAATTGGAGCAGTAAAACCAGTGTCAAGTTTGAGGTGTGTCTTGTAAAATTATTAAGTGTTACTAGTTTGTACTGAGTTGCATTTTTGTATCCAAATACTTGTTTATTTCATTACACTAACTGAGAAATTAGAACAGCATGTTCGTCCTGTTAATGATGATGGCCGCTCAATTAGCAGAGATCTTCATGGCTTTGCGGTGACTTGCAGGTAGGTTAAGGTACTAGTGATCGTTTTCCCAGGTCATTCCCCAACTAAGTAACGAATTCTTCTTTGATCCTTGTCCAGTGGTGGTTATCATGATAGTATGGTAGTACTCAAACAAGAATCTCGATTTGCAAAGGCAAATGATTGCAGTTTTACTCGGGTAATACATTTTTGTCTATTATTTTAAAGTAATGCATCTTGTTTCATAAACTTGTTTTAATTAGTTAATCCATAATACGTATCTTCTTTTTGCAAAATCTTAATGCAGTTTAGTCTGCAAATAGAACAAGGAATTCCTATTCTTTCGAAGTGGCTGATCTTCAATCGGTTCAAATTTGTTGCATCAAAGGGAATACGACTTGGGCCAGCATTTTTCTTGACGAGGTGAGTAATACCTTGGTATACTAAGTTTGTATACAATTGAAAAGACAGTAAAATTTGGAGAACTGGGAGAATGAAGTCTGGGTCTTGTAAATAGAGAAAGAGGGTTGGAATTATTATGGACCCATCCTAAAAGTTTTCTAATTCACTTTCTAATGAAAAAACGCCTCCACCATTTGTCTCTCTAGCAGTTCGCATGCTTAACCAAGTAGTTTATTATATATTCATTTCTCTCTTCACCTACACCTGTTTTCTCCGGCAGTCTCACAGGTGGCTCTATTGTAGGAGACATAGCTCCTTATCAAGCCTTCTCAATAGGAGGACAGGGTAGCGTGCGGGGCTACGGCGAGGGTGCCGTTGGATCTGGTAGATCATGCCTAGTTGCTAACACTGAACTGACGTTACCACTGGTATGTGATTTCGTAATGTCATAGGAAGACTGCAACATTTGAGTGCTTTTCCTCTGCCACTTACATCCTGCCATAAATAGTGTCTCGTAGACACTGTCAGGTCCTTTAACTGAATTTTCTTGAAAGAAACTAAACTTGAAGGTTTTTGTTTCCTGGTGGCATTTCGCTTGTATTCTTTGAAAAATTATTGCAAGTTCTAATAAATGGGACGTAACTACTGGATGTGGTGTTATGGTTTTTGCTCAAAAGAGATGCATTTGAAGCGTTACAACCATATTTTGCTTGCTTAACTTATCCAATTATCAGCAATAAACCATTGTTTTAAGGCAATTCCAAACTCTTCTTGACATCAGATGCCCGACCAAATTCAACAACCTGAGATTAGATGCATGGCCAAGCAGATCGACCACCCCCCCTCCTCTCCCATTTCAGTCTCATTTCCTCATTTTCTTCCTCCATATGCTTCAGCTTTTGTTTCTCTTTATTCACTATGTGTATGTGTATGTGTGTATGTACCTGTTATTAACGTTGAAAAACTATCTGATGACCATTCAACTCGAATGGGCTTGTTCGTATTAACTCAAACTATTTAATTAATTTGCCTGTCATCAACATTGTTCATGTTTTTGCATCCAGAACCCAGTGCTCGAAGGTGCTGTCTTCTTGGACTGTGGATCTGATTTGGGCTCTGGTCGTCATGTGCCTGGTCAGTTTTCACTCGATCAATAATATTGTTAACATTGTCGTCAACATCATTTCTATGTTAATTACCCTGATCTTCTGAAATGTCGTAATTTTCTTTAACATTGTCTCTTGATGAGTAAAAATTAGACCTGGATTGTTGCTATGATTACTATAAAACCACTTGTAGTAATTTCATAGCACAAGACTCCTACGGATGCCAAGTAAAATTTGTAAACTTGAACATGCAAGCTCCTCGGATTGTACCTAGCTGCAACGTCGCCAATGTTTTTCCTCATTTTCCCATTGTATCGAAAAATCAACCTCATTACAGCATATTTATTAATGTCCAGAGTTGTTAGACTATTAGCTAAAAAATTCCACAAAAGTGAGAAAAACCATGGAGCTGAATTAAGATTCTGAACTCTTCTTATGTTGTCTTTCCCATAAACCTTTTCTAGGCCGTTTAACTTTTCCTGTCTTGATCAGGCACACACAAGGACACGCCATACACGGATCTTGTGATCTGTCTTTTTCTTGCACTTTTATTCTTCATGTTTCTTTATCCTACATAGTATTCTCCGACTCCGTCTATAAACTCTCACCTTTTGTAAATCTTCAGGAAATCCAGCTCTTAGGCATGGTAAACCAGGCACGGGACTCGGATTGGGATACGGGCTTCGTTTTAAGTCTCATTTGGGACACTTTCAGATCGATTACGCTGTCAATGCATTTCAGCAGAGAACTCTATATTTCGGGTTCAGTAATCTTTCGTGATGAAGTCTTTACCAAACACGGGTACAAATATTATATTGTCTTGAGCCTCCTGTGTTGTGGGATTCATAGTGCCATTTTCATTTCTTGATTCTACATTTTTTGAGGTCCAGAAGTGAGCTACATATATATGTTCCCTTCATTTCCACCTTTGTACAACTGTTATTATTTAATTGAAAGTAATTGGTTTAGTTGAAGAAGTGTTGTTTGTCTCCAGATTGGTACGTCCAAGAACTGGTGAACTGATATTAGTTGAAGCCGACAAATTCTTGGAGATTAGTTGAAGTTGTCGTAATAAAACCTATTATACATCATGTCCCATGTTAATGTTTTTATATATATATATAAATTGGCCGATGTGGCATGTTGTTCCTATGTGCATATAATGAATAAATTTTTTACATATTCTAAAATATATTAAAAATAAAATTATAAATAAAAATAAAATGTATAATTCAATACATTACATTAAAAAAAAGAAGAAAAAAAAATAATTTATCAATTAATTTAAAATTTGAAAATTTTAATAAATTAGTTATTTTATAGGTTGAATGACATTTTTGGATTTACAAAAAATTGGTGCAGCGATGTCATTAACCACTATGAGTGTGGAATGCCTTTTATTTTTATATAGTATAGTGACGCGTACAAGAAATTTGACCACACCGCAAGTGTCGAACGATCTTCAAGAAAATTCTAAAATTATCAAAGGATACTAGCCTTGCAAAACAGAAGTTAGTACTTTGATGCTTAAGTTTGTAACGGATTAAAGAAAAACGAAAAGAAAAACTTGAGATGTAATAAGAATAATGGTGAAATATAACGTGAAGATGATAAATATTTGTGTAATGCAAAATATAGGTTTAAAAAGCTCA
>NC_026153.1:7294115-7312849 GCF_000512975.1 Sesamum indicum
AATAATGACCAAAAATCGTGTGTACAAAAATCTGCACAAGACCTCTATTTATAGACTTCTACAGAGTTGGATACGAGGGGGATTGCTAAGTGTCATACGGAATTGAAAAGCTTTTTGAGTTAGCTATCAAACACAACAAATTGTTAGTTATTTGGATAAGTATTGGCGGAGATACTTGAGCTGGATGAAACCCTGCCAAATCAGTCTATTTTTCTGGGAATTGATTATCTACAACCTTTCTAGCTCACTTATACCCGATTTACCTGGAACCACCTGGAGATATTTTAGGATGACTTGTACAAATGTGTTGGCAAGCTGTATGATATGTCATCCCAACTGTATGATGACGTGTCCGACTGAAATTGGCTTATTTCTTGAGCCTGTCAGTTCAATAAAGCAGCAGGTAAGTCTGTAGGCCTTTTCTCCCAATTGATTGGCTTTATCCATCCTCCTGGTCAGTCATTATCCGTCCTGCCAATGAGTCAGTTAGGCTTTTAGTCGACTGGGTTAGTAGGTCTAGCTTGTGGGCTTGGCCCAATGATTTAGGGAGCATCATCATATAGATATACTAGTCCACACCACCGGCTATCCCCGCGAACATATAAAAAAGAATTGTGGTGTCAGATGAAAAAAAAAATTATAATTATAGGTGTATAAAAAATATAAAAATTTGTGAGAAAAAGAAATATGGGAAGGTAAGGTGAGAGAGAAAAGTGTAGTAGTGGGTTGAGAGATTTTTTTTTTTTTTTAATAATTGTGAGATTATTTATTCAGATTATTTATATTTTTAAATAAATTAAAAAATAAATTTAAATATTCAAAAATTGATAGAATAAAAAACTTTTTTTTATAATAGTATATATATATATATATGTAAATTAGATATTTATTGAGCACCGTGCTATTCATTTTAAACATATAAGACTAAGGGTCTTGTAGTCTTGTAGATGCTAAACTCGTGTTTAATACTAGTTGGATAATTATTATATCCATATTTATATACTAGTTGAATAATTTTTATATCCATTTTTATAAAAATTAAGTATATGTGACAATTTTCATACATTTAATGCAGATTTAGCTTTTCCCCATAAGAGGGTGTTCGCCATAATTATTTGAAATATTTTATAAGCTTCTATATTTATAAGATGAATTAAGAGTTTAAAAATATTGAATCTTATTTTAATAATAAGCTATTAAATATTTGAATAAATAAAAATATTAGTATTTGATATAATAAATTTTTCATATAGTAATAATGATAAAAAAAACTCATCAAAGTATTAAAATTTAAAATCATATAAATATATATATCTTAACTTGGGAGGGAACGGGACGTTAATTATCTGAAAAATAAAAGTGTATTTTTAAAGTTGTTCAAAAAGAAAATTTTCAAATAATTTTATAAAGTTTATAGCTTTCAAACATATTTGAAAATTTTATCCTCAAAACCAAACACCCTTAGCTATATTTGTGGCTAAACCATTCTTGGCCATGTTAATGTGTTTGAATATTTAATGAGGTGATTTTATTTCAAGAATCAAAATTTCATCTTCTTTTTCTTTTTATCTATATTTAAAAAAAAAATGCATAATATATATATATATATATATACTAGAAGTCTAAATTTATAATGGTCAACAATTTTTATACTTATTTTTATATTTATATTTTAAAATATTATATTCGTGGGGACGACGTGTTATGGATATTAGTATATATAAAATAGAACTCTGAATTTATAATGGACAACAATTTATCCAGCATGGGCTAAGGCAGACACCTACCGCACCAAACTCTTGAATGCCATTGATAGTAGGAATGGATTAATCTCCACCGTAGATTGTCATCTGAGAGTAGGTGCCTTGTTTGGTGGATGGTTCATCAAAATCCTGACTTCAATTGACTGGCCACCAACTGTGAGTTTCCTATTCCATTTCAACTCTATTATCATCAGAATGGCCCCTCGATTCATACGAATTTGCAAGTGGGTCCTTCAATAATTTGCTTTTTCCCCCTCAAAAAGAGGAAAAGAAATGGTACATGATTTGGTAGAGTATGGATTGATTGATTGAGCTTATTCGTGGCATCATTTTGTGCAATACGACATTGAAATTTGAATAATTGATTTGATTTTTGGATGGTTTGGAGTGATGGGACAAGTTTGGAATTTTATGATTTCATCAACACCTTTGAAAATTCTTGGTTGCATATGTAATAATATGGACACTTGGTTGCACATATGTTACTATACAATTTGTTTACTTATTTTAATCAAAATTTGATAGTGATGCTTTTGTATGTATGATTTGATATATATATATATATATATATATTTGCAAAAAAAAAAAAAAAAAGAGTTGACATGAAACTTCTCTATCCTCTTTTCATGTACTACAAATCTAATCATATTAGATGCGTATGTAAAATAAATAAAAAAAATTATTTAATATTTAAAGTAATGATTTTTGTTAAAAAAAGTAAGAAGTTATAGTAATATTAAGAATGGATATTATTTATATAAAATGTAGATGCAGATAAAAGTTAAATTAGATGGTGTTTTGTTATTGCTTATTGTCGTTTAATGCAATTATAATTAAGAATAACCTGAGAATGGTGTATTTTCCTAATATAGAAATTGCAAATAAAGAAATAGAAAAGTAAGGTACCCATTTTTTAAATGTGTGGTGGTTTGTAGTAATAAAATAGATTAGATTAATGACTTTTACAAACTATTTTTTGAATTTTGTATGTATTTACATAAATAGTAATAAAACAAGTTGCTAGAAAGTCCATGAGAGTGAGGACGTACCCCCAACTGGCCCATAAAATATATCCAAATAAATGACGTTCCTTCATCCATCATCTCTTCTTCTCTTTCTTTCTTTATTTTTTCTTTTCTTATATTTATACAAGTTGTTATGATACCGTTCTTGTATGTATATAATAAATAATTATTTATATTTTAAAATATATTATAAATAAATCAGCACATTATTGAAATAAATTAATTTAACGATATTATCAACCCCAAAAAATTAGTATCGCTATTTTACAAACTGATGTTCAAAAAATTAGTATAGGTATATAGATCAAAAGAAGAATTTGAGTAGGAGTGATTGAAATAAGGACATTTTTTATAATTTAAAAATTGATGTCATAGTATAAATAACCACTGAAAACAGAATTTTCATTTTAATGTAATATATATATATATATTATTTAATTCACTTTTATTAGTTTTAAATTATATACTTATTAATTTATTAAATTAATAAATTGCACTCAATCGCGATAAGATTATATACCGATCACATGATAAACATTCAGTTTAAACAAACTGATAAAAACTTCACCAGATACTTCACAAAACCACAACCTTTGTGGCTTGGGTATTAAAGTAACTCTATTCAAAGCAAGGAATTCTTGAAAAAGGGGGAAGGAGGAAATACAAAGGGGGTGAAAAAGTAGATTCACATCTTTTTTAGCACTTAATACAATAGATCAAGAAATGCATCTACTCAAAAGAAAAGGCAATGGGAGTGGCAAATTCTGCATTCTCTTTATGCGAAGCCAAGAAAATGTTCATTCTCATACATGAACATCCCACCTTCCACCCACTCATTACACTTATATATGTACAGAATAGACAACAAAAGGACCAAAAGGGGTCCCCATCACCATTCAATCAACCTACTTTTGCTGGGTGTTGAAACCCATTTCAACCACTAAATCAACATAGTTTTGACTACAGAGATTTAAAAAGCTCTACTACCATTGCTTGAGTTGGAATCCTCTTTGGGTTACTTAGGTTGAGGGCATTTTTATTTTTGACAGCCACTCAAAAGGCCTAAATCCCACATGGGCCCAACATCCTTCCATTCAAAAGCCTCAAACTTTGCCTTTTCCTCTTCTGTGACAACAACAATGAATGATTATCAGCAGGGATCAGATCACATACATTTTGAACAAAGCATAGTTTTGAAGACACATCACATTTTAAGTGACTAGTTTTGCATACTTTTTTGAGTTGAAGTTAGGATTACATAAATCTGATGTTAGTGAAAGAACTAATATATAATCAATTCAAAAGCTTGAAGGGGAATCTTGAATGAGTGGAGGAGACGTAGATAATCTCTAACACATCAACTAAAGTTTGTAAAAGCTCCCCCAATTTGGACCCTCACCAAGAAAACAATGAAAAAGCAAAGAGTTGTGACCTTAGATTCAAAAGAAAAACAAGAACCAAAAGAACAAAGCTCCCAGAGAGATTTACATATATATATATATATATATATATCTCCAATTTCTACAATAGTTCACAAGAAAAAGGACAATTAGGTACTGCAATTCAAGGGTTGATGTGGCAAAAAATTGGGCAAACACAATTAAAAATATCCTGCAGTTCACATGACAGGATCACTTTCTGCAAATTTGAGCTTAAAATATCTTACATATCACCATTGGATTCTCAACACCCTCTATCATAATCAATCACCAGAAAAGGCCAAAACGTGTCCATGACTTTTCAAGTAATTCACCACCCCAGATCTTCCAACCCCCAAATAATGCAGTAAATTAGATCAACCGTATAGAACAACTCAAGGAAAGATAATGAGTCCACCAATGTATACCATCATACTACCAAAATATCAACCACCCAATAACCATCCTAAAAGGCCAACTAAGCTAACTCAGCCAAGGGAATCTGAATGTTAAAAACAAGAAAATCAAGAGCATTTTTACTTTACTTACCAGTGGCAAAGATTAGTCCTTGAAAATAACCGAATCTGCCATTTCCATCAACGGTTTCAAGCAATCAGGCGAAAATTTCCTCGCAAACATATATGAATAACTCGAATTCGACTTCCTGAGCCTGTAAATCAGCTCAGGGAACACTTCAGGCGGGTGATAAGTGTGTGGATGGCCGTTCACACTATCGGTCCAATTCACCCTCGTCAATGTATAATGAGAACAACCTTTTGGATCCTGCATAGACAATAATGTAGGGAAGTAATGCTCTTCCGGATAACAAGAATCTACATTTAAACATGGCAACTTGAACTTCCTCCACAGCTTCCTATCCTTAATCACCGTCAGGGCGTGCTTCCGTGTAAGCACGAAAAACTGAGAGCCCACTCGAAATTCATCAAACTGCACTTCCGGGGTCATGACATTCTCCCCCCTCGCATTGTACCTATCCCATAAAGTGGGCTCATTGTCAAGAATCTCAATGTAGCTGGGGAACTCCAAATCCCTGGACAATCTCCCTAGATCAAAAAGAAAATTGTAAAAATAATTGAACGAGTGAAGAGGGATGCAGTGCTGGGAAATTAGAGCGAAGTAAGCGTTTGCCGGGTCGTCCAGCATCGCGGTGGCGAGCAGGCGGCGCGCGGCAGATATAAGAGTAGGCGAAGATCTTTGAGTTCTCTTTGAGGGGATGATTTTATCTTTAAACACCCCGTCTAAAGGAGTGACTCTGACAAAAGGGTCAGCGTGGATATAGATATTATAGTGTTTGAGGGTGACATTGGAAAAAAAACGTTCCCACAAAGGGGCGAAATGGAGAGGGGAGTTGGTGAGAAAGAGGAAGGCGATTTTGGGGCGGCGGAGGGAGGAGGAGAGGTGGGATTTGGCGGAGGGGAGATGAGTGGGACGGCGGGAGAAATTGGCGGAGTCCATGGCGATAGCTTTATGGAAGAGGGAGAGGTCGTCGAGCTCATCAGGAAGGGAGATGGAGATTTGGCGCGGAGGCAGAAAACGAGGGGCCAAGAAGAAGAAGAGAACGGGTAGAGAGAGGAGGAGGGTGAGGGTTGGAATTAGCGCCGACGAGGGAGCGGAGGAGAGCATATCTATGGGTGATAGTTTTTCTTCCTCTGTTTCTTGGTTGGTTTTTTGAGTGGGAGTTAAAAAGGTTTTAGAGGAGAGGAAAATGGGATTTCAATGAGATGGTGGACTAGGGTTCGGCGGTGGTGATGATCGGATTTATGAGTGCTTTGGGATTCTTGCTGTGGCAGTGAGAGTGGATAGGGCGGAGGAGTGGGTGTTGGGAGAGAGACAGGGAAGTGATCGAGACTGAAGAGAAGCAAGCAAGTGGGGAAAGTGAGGAACACATCGACCGAAATATGAAGGGAATAGGATGGTGGAGTTAACGGCGTTAACTTTACGTAAATAAATATTTCTTTCTTACAAAAAATAAATAAATCTGATTTTTTTTTTTTTGATTTGATAAATATTCAAATAATGAACAGAAAAGAATAATACCATATTTTTTTGTTCAATAAAAAAAACAGAAAGAAAAGTAAGGTATGCTGCTCACCTCTCTATCTTCATAAAGCCATTTATTTCCTTATGGGGCTACATTTACTGTATGTTTTTCGTCCTCATGAAAATCGTTAAATCAAACACAAAATTAATGCATTTAAATACCAATTTCTGTTTTCTCATCTCAAAACAACATATTACTTATATTTGTATTTATGGATTTAGGGAACTTCCCAAAATTTTTCTTTTAGATAAGTAATTTTTATAAAAATAAATTTAAATTGTAGTAAAATAAAGTGTTTATAAAAAAAAAGTAAAAAGCAGATAAAAGCTAAATTAAGCCGTGTTTGAAAAAAAAAACTTGTAAAATAAATTTAATTGATTACAGATCGCTTGAGTAGTTAAATCAATGAACAGTAATTTGTTTTAAAAAATAATATATTAAGTATTTATAATGGTATTGAGAGTTTTAAAATATGGTGACTTATATATAAAAAATTACTTTTTTAATCTAATAAACAAATGAATACTACCAACATATACATTTATTAAATTCCCTCCGCAAATTCAAACTCATCAATTCAAAAATTGCACAAAATAATCAATTCCAATAGTTGAATAAATTTATTAAAGTGAGTGTTGATTGGATAATTGTTTATGATATGATATGTCCGCGTAGTTTGTAGGTACACAATCTTACACCTTTATATTATTTTATTTTATTTTAAAAGGAAAAAAAAGAAAGAAAAGAAAAAGGAACATTGGAGAAACTTCGTACGGATTGATGTCAAATTAACAATACAAGAACTCCGTACCACCAAAATATGATATTAAACTAGTTCTTCACCATGTTCCATACGTATACATAATTTAAAATTTTATTATTGATAGACAAAAAATAAAATAAAATAAGAAATTTAATTACATTTAGATTTTATCTAAAATGTGAACAGACAACGAACAAGAAAGTATTATCTCGTAAGTTTATTATCAATCCTACCACTATTCTCTTGTGGTTTTTCTGTTCAAAGTGTTGGTTTTTTGACTGTGATTGGATTGTTAATGGCATCTTGAATTTCATGCTTGTCGGGATTTGGAATTAGTTTAGAATAAGAAATGAAATTAAATCAGCTTCCTTTTTCGGTGGATTGGGAATTCAATATTTAAAGGCATTTGGATTTTGGATTTGTCATTTTTACACTTAATCATATGTTATAATCCTTTCAACCAAATACCATATTATATTATTAGATGAAATGTCCCATATGTAATACCTCAAACCAAGAATCATATAGTGTAAGATAGAATTAATAGTCATTTAATTTTTCATCTTATCTAATCCTATCATATGAACCAAACGAGCCCTAAGTGTACACATACCAGCATGAATATACACAGACACAGTCACACAAACACTACACACGATGCACATATACTCTATGCACGGACACCAACACATACCAAATGAGTGTGTGTGTGGGTGCAGAATGTGTGTATTTTCTGCATTTATCTGTGTTTGTGTATAAACACACATTGACACACAGACAAAAAGACGCACAAACACATAATGCACATACAAACACCGACACAATACACACTACACACTTTGCACCCACACACTCACACCCGTTTGCATTGCACACACAGACACGTACCTATTTGACGCACACACTAGATTGAATACACACATATAAATGGGTACACAAAAACACTCTGCACCAACACACACACTCTCACCCCTGTTTCGGAAAAAAAGATAATTTCATATTTTTAGAGAAAGTTAACCCAATGGGTTAAGACTAGCCAAAATAAAGAAAAGAATACAACTTGTCGTACAACATTGTGTTCACCAAGATACCATAACAAGATAATGACTTCCACAAAATGGAAAACGATGATAACCATGAATAACATCACTTCCAGAAAATGGAAACAGTGATAACTAAGGAACTTTTACAACATACATCACTCTTCAACATGGGTCTGGACTGAATTCGTTGATAACAACAAGATAATGACTTCCACAAAATGGAAAACGATGATAACCATGAATAACATCACTTCCAGAAAATGGAAACAGTGATAACTAAGGAACTTTTACAACATACATCACTCTTCAACATGGGTCTGGACTGAATTCGTTGATAACAGAACAAATGCAACAATCACTGTACTCTCAAAATGAACAAACAGAGGGGTTTTATAATACATCCACAGCTACCAAACCCACAGATATAGCAGCTCTGGTAGGAGAAATAAATCATGCTGATAAACCAATAAATACAATAATTTCCGATAGAACGGTCGACTCTGTAACCAATCATTTCTTACTTCTGCAACAAGCCCATCTCTTTTAACTCAGTCATGGTGAAGGACATCAATGGAAATAAGGAACTGATACAGTGCCATAGCATTTACTCACGAGCACGCGCCGTTTATGTACAAGATAAAGTAGTCACTGCTTTATATGGCAAGAGGATCTTGTGCTGTTATGCAAAGCTAACAATCGGTTTATGAACTAAGTCTTGAAGGCTTTGTATCGGTCCCGTTCGGTTTTGCTTTGTCCTTCACAGGTTTCTGAGCAGTTGGAGACCTTTTGACGGTAGTTCTATTGAGTTGCCTGGCTGGTTGAGCCCCATCGCCTAGTCCTGGTCAAATCAGATTGTAGAAAAGAAAACAGGTTGAAAACTTCTACTAAGAAAGATCCATGGTGACTCCACATCAAGGTTGTGTTAATTTCAAAGAATCATGATGTGCTTGATTTCTGATAATCACAGGCATTTGTGGACATTTATGAGGATTTTTGTGACAGTCCACACTGGATAAGTATGAATCTACAAACTCTTTGGACTCAACGAATCAGACAGCATTGATGGCATACTTGAGACTAGGGTAGTTAGGAAATAGGAGCGTAAAAGAATTAACAACGAGAACGGGAACTTAGTAGCTTTCAGCAGAGCCACAACAGGGTAACAAGCAGAGAGAGAGAGACTGACCACTGTTAGGCAGGGACAATCGCTTCTTTCCTTGTTTATCTGTGAGTGTTGACCTCTCCTTAGGATTACTGTGTGATCTTGAAACAACATTGGGCCTTGAGGTGGCTTCCTCAACCAAGTCTTCAAGAATTGGTTTTGACCTCGAACTGGAAAGAACTGTGCCTGGTGTTTCTTGCACATTGGTTGACTTGTTAGGCGATGAACTGCAACCGTCAGAATGTGATGTAGCCCTTTTTTCATTTGAGATGTTCGAGTTATTGCTTGAACGAGAAGGCCCCTTCCCATTTGCATTACTTGAGGTAGGCTTCTTCCCTATGGAATTGAGCTGCGTTGTGGATGCATTCTTCACATCAGCAGCTCCATTCTCACGAATCTTCACCCCATCTTTAAGGTTAATGTCTAGAAAGCGGTTCTCCCAGGGGCGAACAGCCATCCATCTCTCCAACCAATTCCAGCCCCAGTTGCTTTTATCTGGTTCAAAACCAGCTGGTCTTACCTGCTGTCTAGACCCTGCCTGCCACTGTATGATAGAGATTCTATTTAAGATGCATTGGATAATTACGAGACTTATGGAAAACACCTACTTTCACATTTCCAAGATTCCTTATTACGTCAACTTTCTTTTATGATTATTGTTCTTTTTTTTCCTTGTATCCATAAGATGTTCCAGATAAAGAAAATCGAAGAGATAAAACCTGCAATTACTTTAATGCGGAAGAGCATGAAAGAATGTTATGAAATATTATTAATTGTTCATCATTCAGTAATTGTAAACTTTGCCTACTTATGCAGTACATTCTTTTTTCTGTTCATTTATATATTTCTAGGGCAAATTGCAGAATGTTCCAATTATGTCTAAACTGAGGATAATGGAGATAT
Source organism: Sesamum indicum (assembly GCF_000512975.1). Lineage (NCBI taxonomy): Eukaryota > Viridiplantae > Streptophyta > Magnoliopsida > Lamiales > Pedaliaceae > Sesamum > Sesamum indicum. The sequence goes on from NC_026153.1 coordinate 7,304,255, forward strand.
CCACCTGATTAGCTAAAGCATATGCCATTGCTCTTTCACGCTTAGCAGCAGCCTCCTTCCTTTTCAACAACTTGGCTTGGATTTCTTCAACAGACCCAACACTGTCACACCACCCATCCTGGTTTACAGTCAACGAATCAGAGCAATGTAAAACAATCACGCAAGTTCTTAGATATTTAAAATATAAGTCAGGCCCATGCAAGGCCAAATGCAGAAGGTTTGCATGTATTCTTATTACGCAAGATGGCTCGATCCAAATTTATCATGCCATACCACATTGATATGCTAACTTTTGTGATCAAAGAGGAGATAGTAATTGCATATGTAATTAACATAATGATTACAGCTTTACTGAACAAGAATGAGAACGTTCACAGTAACATGATATTACTGACAATAAACATATAACCTTAATCTGGCTCTTGGCATATCCTAATTTGTTTTTTTCCTTAGGTTGGACATATTCCCCCACATGCTGTTAAGGCACGGTCCAGCTTAACCCGAAGCTAGATATGAGCGTAGCTGCTAGCATTAAATAATGTAATACGTGAACTAACCAAGTTTATGATATTGTTTGTGTTTTCATGTGCTACTCTTGGGCAGACTAGATGCATCACATGCTCTAAGATTTCAGACAACCCATTCACAAAAACTTTATTAAGTCATAAAGTCATTTCATTAGAAAAGAATTTCTTTAATGAAGGCAGATTACTTCAATTTCTTTAACATGAGCCTCGTGTTCAAGTTTTTGTTGAAGTTTCTGTTGTGCTGTTTGATTCTCCAGTGCCATACGAACACGCCTTGCTCGGACACGAGCCTGAACTCTTACTAAAGCTTGCATACAACGGAGTGTAATGGCAGCTTGCTTTCTTACAGCATGGCCCCTAACAAGTGCTTGAAGTCTCACCAATCCTTTTAATGCGCGTAAAGCTCGTCTAGCCTGATAGACACAGAACCCAGTTCAATAACCAAATACCAGATATATATGTGCAACATTGCATAGCAAAAATCATATTTAGTGCTTACATGTGCAAAACAATGACTGTGAAAAACTGCCTTACAATTACACTTCCAGAAACTTCGTAATAAATTAAGTTGATATACAAATGATACGCATACAACAAACATTCTGCTCTCAAGACAAACTTAAACCCAAGTAGAAGTTTGAAAACTTTTAGGCCATCCGGAACATATGCTAATAAGAAAATTGGCACAATGCGATTTGTAATTTACAATTCACAATAAATGCACTTAATGATAATCATTAAATTCAGTATAAGACTAACTAAAAATAGGTTTTCTATACACCATTATTCTATACCGCTCATCACTGACATCGGAAACTATGTGCAGCCAATTTAGATCAATGCTACACCTGTACAACCAATATCAGTTAATTTCCATTCTTGTGATTCTTGGGCCTTCTCTCTCATCATGCCATTCAAAACTTGTGTTAGGACCCCTTTTCCCAATCTTTTGGTTTCCATACTTAACATAGTCTGGATCACAGTAATGCAGTGTGTGTGTGTGTGTGTGTGTCTTGGGGTGGGGGGTGTAATTGATAGAAGTGATGAACGGTTCTATCGATATAAGAACTAGTGTAAGTTCAGCATGTAACTACGAAATGTAGAAAATGAACCAATACATTACCAGAAATCCTCTAAAGGCTGTTTGGATGCGTATGGCTGCCCATTCTTCCCTCATATTCTGTTGATATTGAGCTGTGTTTTGCACCTGAAGTGAAGTAGACGGGGAGCTGGCTGAATCTGAAACTGATTGGAAGTTAGCATCCTTGGCGTCTTCAATTGCTGTAACTACATTTTGATTCAACTCATTTTCAAGTACGCTGTTATCAATCTCAACAGAGTGCTTTCTTCGGTGCCAAATCTTGCCAGTGCTCCCCGATCTCTGCATGTTTAATTTAAACCAATTTGATTATAATACCATATCCATTAGATCAATTTCACAATACTTGGAACTATGCGTACAACGTTAATAGCAGCCAAAGATTTTTAATACAGGTCATGTAATGCTGCAAAACATATACCCATAGAGCTACAAGCTTAACAGTTATCCATGCAAGAATGGCAATTTGCACTTGCGTAAAGAAACAAAAGTTAAATTCAGCAACAAAGCAACACAATTTTATTCATTCCATTCAATAAAACAATTTCCACTCCACTTTCTCTACTTGTGGGCGGCAGAATCAACTCCATAAAGCTCCTCTATCCTGTTCCCGAAAATTAGCTAAAAAACGAGAAAGTTACAAACGAATTCAACACAAGATATTACAAAGAGGAATTAGATAAGGGAAGAAATATAATCCAAAAACACCACCTACATTTTCATCATTCTCTAAAACTTGTGATTTATCTGGTTTCTTCAGACCAAGCAATGCTTTGATCCATTTCTTTGAGGCACCCATTTCCGTCAGACCTGTCACAAAGAAGTAAACAGTATTTAGCAGAAAATTTCCCCATATATCCATTAGGAACTATGCAGCTTTCCTGCGGAAAAATCTTCACGAAAACACCTACAGCCGCTAAACCACCAGCAGTCCAAGAAACGGAAGTAAAACGCAGAAAGCGGAGATGATAAAAACAAACACTCCTGCTTATCTTCAGGTAGATCGATTTGTGATAGCAGAAATGAGAAGGAAGAATTCAGGTCAAATTTCAAACTTCACCAACAAGTACAAACACGGTAAACCCGAACTTAGTTCGAACAACACCAGGTAGAATTCCCATCGAGTAACGGAGATCAAATTCAAGTATTTTACTTCAACCCGAGTAGAGCAGACCTTCACGGTACAGAAGAAGAGTTGGGAATCAAAACTAACTAAAAAGGAAACTACATTTTCCAACTCCGATTCATTCGCAAAACAGCGGTGGAGAATCCAAGTGGGATCCTCCGAGCGTCTCGGGATTGAGTAAGAGAAGAAGACTAACCTTGGTACACCACGTACTTTCAAGTTCTAGAAACTCGAATTTGGGAGCATTTTAGGGAGAAAGGAAGGAGGGTTTGACAGATCTGAAATCTAAATTTGGAAAATGGAAGTGGGTGTGGGTGACAGTGTCATCGGCGATGGGAGGCAGAGGAGACACCAGTGAACCAGCCAAGTGTTGCCCATATGGGTTGCAACTTGCAATTACACACACACACCCACGCCCACACCGCTTCGGCTTGGGCCCAAAGTTATAGGTTGGGTCTACAATCATACCAACTCAACTCAACAAGAATTGGGCTTTTTACACCATCTGCAAACAAACACATCGCCCTTTTTGTCCTTAAATTTTGTCCTGAAAACACTCATCATTTTTGTCTGAATCATAACAATGTCATCATCAACCAATTCTTTGAATTCAGTTCAGATCCCATCTCTCTTTTGCAAATCACTTTTCTGAGTTCAAATTTAGAGCAGTATTTCCAACATCTATATTATTATGACGTTGAGAAAATTGATAAGTAAAGTTTGCAAAAAAAGTAAGGAAAAAAACAAGTTACAAACTTACAAGGAAAAATAATTTAATATTTAAAATTTTATTGCATAAATTGATAACGAATTGTTTATATTTTTTGTACTAAACCTACTTAATATAATAAACCCAGTAAATCAAAATACTCATATTATTTTATTTTTAATGATAATAATTGATAAATACATATCTATACTCTATATTATTGAGATGGTTCTTTTGGTGTGTTAAAATAATTTTTATCTGCTATTGCTTTTTTAAAAAAATTAATAATTAATTATTTTATTTCTCTCTCCAATTTATATATTATTTTATTATATCAATACTTTTTATAATAAAAATATATTAACTTATTATCTAACATATATATATATATTAGATAATTTAAACTCTACAAATTAAAAATATTTTATTATAAAGTAATTTTTAAAAATTATATATATAAATAAAATGTGTCATACTTACTGGTCTTAAATGAATGCAGACACTCCACCTGGGAGTCTCCCCCACCCTCTGCTTATTGGTTAAAAAGATAAAAAGTGCCAAATATTTATGGACAATGACTTTTTCTTTTACCTTTTATTTTATGCACACAAAAAAGTAAGAGAATTTGGATTTGAACACACCAATGTTCAATCAATCACGTGAATTGTGGCTGGTACAATTTTAATGTCTATCTTTAATTTATTAAATTACAAAAAAAAAAAAGAATTACAAAATTCTTATTATTTAAGAAAATTTAGAAAATATATGCATATTCGAATTGTGAGATTGTCCCACGAGATAAATATTTATCATATTAGATTTGAATTTATTAATTGAATCGATATATTACTTAATTTAGATTAATAACATAAAATGTGATTTCTCAAATAAAATACTAATTTTGTTATGTTACGGCATAATAATAAAATATAATTTTCGCACCATAAAAATCTTATATGTTTTTGAATAATAATTAGTAAGAAATCCACCTAAATCCATATATAGGAGGGGTGACGAATATGTTGGAGATTGAGAATGTAATGATGAAAATGATAGTAGTTGTCGAGAAAAGCGGCCGCCGCTAATTTCAATTTCATTAGCCCCCGCCATCATATCATTTGATTTCACCACATGTTCTAACAAAAATTTGCACCATCTCTTTTCTCTATCTGTTCTTTTTCTTAACAAAATGAAAGAACAGAACTGAGACTGCAAATCCACCAAATATGATTATAAATAAATAAATTAATAATTTAATTTTAAATTAAAGCTCATAATATATTTAAGTTTTACATATATTCAAGATAATAAATTCAATAAACTCATACCAAATTCAGACTTTATGCATTTTGGTGGTCAATCCAAAATTGTGTCAAAGCATGTTGAAGTACGACTCGTTTGTTGATGAAGTTATATAAAAGTTTATAGTGTTCAAGTCCAATACAAGTGATTCTATACTAGGTAACTTTGTTCATGCCTAAAAAGAGGGACTTCTACCACAAACACACAGCAAATCCAAAATGACCCAACCGAAAGCAAGTTCAAAACTCTCAGCCATGACGCAGCTCTGTAACTGCAATTTTTTCAGATTAGCATCAAATCTTATCTTCAGGACTTTGATACTATATTTCAAGATAATACACAATTTGCTCTGTAAAACTAAAAGCGATTACGTATTTGCATCCAATATTAGGCTTCCAACTCCTGAACGAAGAATGAGGCAACAATTACCATCTTCATAGATTATAACTTTTTCTTTTTTTAAGTTTATAAAATTTATTTATTCATTTTTTTTCATAGTCATGTATTTTTATTTTTTATTTTTTGACAAACTCTCAATTTGTATGAACACCAAAAATTAACCTCGTCTATATGTCTAAAAAAAGTTCAAATCTAAATGAGATATACCTTAATCCCTAGACTAATACAATCGTTACACCCTCTCTCTTTCATGAAATATATGCATTTTCTCTTCATCACCTAGTTTGGTAATTTTCATTACCAGTCCATGTTTCCCTTGCATTTCAAAGCCTCCAAATTTTATAATTATTAATTACTCCATAAAATGTAAATTGAATAAAATATTTTTAATTATATTTACTGTGTAAAGTTACATAAATTTTTTAATTTTTAGCTATTTTCTCGAATTTTATTATTGGATAGTATGATTTAAAATCGAAGGAATAAAAATTTAGTTGTGGATTCAAATGCTAAATTGCGAATTCTTGAGATTGTATTTTTGAATATGGGAAAGTTATTACCTAGATCCTGTCTACATAAATTGATTCAATTTGCATAATAAGTGTAATATACTTATTATAAGTTTATGTTTATTACACAATAAATATATTATACTTGTTATGTGATTGATTTAATTTCAAATTAAACTGAAAATTTACCCAATATCATGCAAAAAAAAAAATTAAAATCCATGAGTTAGAAGTATTTTTTTGCAAATTTTATTATAGGTAATTAAAATATTTCCCTCCAAAAGGCAGATAAAATTTCACACACTAGTGAGAAAATTTAACAAGTATTTGCATTTACCTAATAAGCTTGTTAGCCTACTCTGCTCATTGCAAGTAAATCGTTATACTCGCCGCAAAAGCGTGTTGGAATAACAACGCGAATAATGCTTTTCATGGAACTATCCAGAAGAGATATCCTGACCGTCTGTTTTGAAATCGACGGTTACATTCCCACTATACAATAAAAAGAAATGAAAAACTAAATTCAGAGAAAAAGGTGGAGAATTCCAGATCCTTCAACCATCTCCAAAATCACCGTAGAAAAACCATTGCCGCATCCAACGGTCAAGATCGTCTCCTTACTCGATCTCCACCGTTGAAAGATTCTTATATATGTAAACCCCTCCATTCTCACGCATTCTTGGAGTGCTTCTGTGGTGTTCTCCTTGCAGCCCTTCTTTTGGTTTCTTTCTGAAAATCGCCTATCTACGCGCGCTGTTGGTCGATCTGTGTGCTAATTGAATCGATTTGATTTGAGTTAGGGTTTGTTAAAAGTAATTCAAGATGTTTGGTAGGGCGCCTAAGAAAAGTGATAACACTAGGTACTATGACATTCTTGGGGTGCCTAAGACGGCGAGCCCTGATGATTTGAAGAAGGCCTACAAGAAGGCAGCTATCAAGAATCATCCTGACAAGGGCGGTGACCCTGAGAAAGTAATGATCGTCTTCTTCTCTCTGTGAATTTTACAATTGTTTAGGGTTATCTGATTCTCTTTCCGATTGAACTTGTGAATTTTGTTTTTTATGTGGTGATTGTATTTGGTTGGTGATGCGATTTGGTGATTTGCTATGTTTCTTGTATGCCATTCGGTAATGCTGTTTTAGGTGATGAAATTAGTTACTAATATTTCCTCTGTAGAAGGGAAAAACCCATAGTTTGTGCAGCTGTTTTTGATGGTTGGCAAAATTTCATGGCGCGAGCCGACTTGTATCAGCTGCTTCACAGTGTGACTCAGTTCATTAGAGGGTTTCATAGACACATGTGCAATCAGAAGTTCTTAGCTACTCATTTTGATTAGTGGAGAAACATTTTTGGATTAATGAAGTCTTTACGAGTAGTTTTATATTCCTGCGCTCCCCGGGTTAGCGATTATTAAGAATTTGTGAACATTGACATGATTTTATTCTGTCTTGATTTCTGTGGTTTGTGACTTAAAGAAACTGAGTTGCTATCAAGCTTTGTTTGTTTATGTGCTCTGGAAGATGATATGATTGATGTTCTAAGCCTGGCAAAATGGTTTTGCGCTGCAGTTCAAGGAGCTTGCTCATGCTTATGAGGTTCTTAGTGACCCCGAAAAACGTGAGATCTATGACCAGTATGGGGAAGATGCACTCAAGGAAGGAATGGGAGGCGGTGGTGGAATGCATGACCCATTCGACATCTTCTCATCCTTCTTCGGTGGGAGCCCATTTGGAGGTGAGACAATTTATCATAGGATTGAAGTGTTGGTTTATCTTCTTGTGGATGCATTTTCAGAAGTCTGTTTGTTGATGTCCAGGCGGTGGCAGTAGCAGGGGACGAAGGCAAAGAAGGGGAGAAGATGTGGTACACCCACTGAAGGTGTCTCTTGAGGATTTGTATCTTGGAACCACCAAGAAGCTCTCTTTGTCACGCAATGTGATTTGCTCGAAGTGTAGTGGGTACGTTTTAATGGTTCTTGTGGATGATAACTTGCTTACTTGTATTTGTGTGTGTGCTCATGTGGCTGGCTAACATATTTTCTTTGCATTTGTGTTGGACAGTAAAGGTTCAAAATCCGGAGCGTCAATGAAGTGCTCAGGGTGCCAAGGAAGTGGTATGAAAGTCACAATTAGGCAGCTCGGCCCTGGCATGATTCAGCAAATGCAGCACCCTTGCAATGAATGCAAAGGAACAGGAGAGACTATCAATGACAGAGATAGATGCCCTCAGTGCAAAGGTGAGAAGGTTGTTCAGGAAAAGAAAGTCCTGGAAGTCCATGTTGAGAAGGGCATGCAGAACGGACAGAAAATTACATTCCCTGGGGAAGCTGATGAAGCGGTATGATGGCTTGTCTTATGCTACTTCTCTTGGGTCATTAGGTTTGCAAATTTGGTGAGGATGTAGATGAATATGTTCTTATCTTGAGTGTTTCATTGCAGCCGGATACGGTCACTGGGGACATAGTCTTCGTGCTTCAGCAAAAGGAGCATCCTAAATTTAAGAGAAAGGGTGAGGATCTGTTTGTGGAACACACACTTTCACTTACTGAGGCCTTGTGTGGCTTCCAGTTTATACTCTCCCACTTAGATGGCAGGCAGCTCCTTATCAAATCACAACCTGGAGAAGTTGTCAAGCCTGGTTAGTTTTTTCCCCAAGTTTTGCAGCTGGCATGCGAGTCATTTACTAGCTTATGCAGTTTGAGGTTCTCATCTTTGTGCATGCTAATTCTGCAGATTCTTACAAGGCCATCAATGATGAAGGGATGCCAATGTACCAGAGACCTTTCATGAAGGGCAAACTGTATATTCATTTCAATGTTGACTTCCCAGATTCTTTAACTGCAGATCAAGTTGATGCACTGGCGAAAATTCTTCCCCCGAAGGCCCAATCACAACTAACAGACATGGAGCTGGATGAGTGCGAG
>NC_026153.1:7312859-7351636 GCF_000512975.1 Sesamum indicum
GAGATGAGGAGGAAGCAGACTCAGCATCAGGAGGCTTATGACGAGGATGAAGAAATGCATGGAGGAGCCCAGAGGGTGCAATGTGCTCAACAGTGAGGAACTATTGAGGCGAGGTGCTGGCTTTTGTCGTCCAAGGGAGTCGATTGTGTTGTCAGGACCTTTATAACTAGTGATAAACTTGAAATGCTAATTCTGCGTTGAGGATTTATGTATTGATTTCATATATGTGATCAATGTAACAATTTTGTGTTTGTTGTCTGCCTTGACGTGTCTGTCCAAGTAAGGCTTGAACAATGCACTACAAAAGCTTGTGCGCTCTTGGTATTAAAACTTCGGGTCCTGATCGGTTCTTCTATGGTTCGCCGTGTGTAATTCAACAGTTAACTGGGAGGGGTATGGGGTGTGCAGAATTCGGTTAACTGGCTTAAAGTTTTTGGTTTTACTAAGGTTTTTTCGGTGGTTTTTTTATCTTTGTTCGGTGATCAAACGGAAAAATCGAAATTTTTTTATATATGTATGTTAATTTTATTAATTATATTAAAATATATTATATATTTTGCTTTTAAGTCAATAAAAGAACTCTCACTCTCTCTCACTCAGCCGCTTGGCACCAATGAGAAAAAGTAAAGGATGATTATATTCGTCTTTTTTAAAATTTGATTTAATTACATGTAGATTTTATGCGATTTGAAAATACATTTAGCATTTTTAAAATTTGCTTTCATATAACAAATAAGTTTTTTTGTTAATTAGAATTTACTAAATTTGTTGATATTAATAAAATGAATAGAAAAAAAATTGATATCTATTCAATTGATTTATTAATAATTTTTTGTAGGTTAAATAATTTTTTTCGTACAATTAATTTTAATCATTTGACTCAATTTTGGAAGATTTTACTTTTATATTTCAAGAACAATTTTAAGGTATATGCATTCATTAAATTTGCATCTCGCATATAATGTTGGTTATTTTTCAAGAGCAATTTTAAGCTATATGCATTCATTAAATTTGCATCTCGCATATAATGTTGGTTCGATCGGATTCTTTAAGTCTATTGAAAAAATATTTGTTTATATTACACTTAGAGTATTAGGATGAACTATTAAATAACGACTAAATTAAATATTGTCAAAAATAAAAAATAAAAATGAATCCAGACCAAAGTTATAGGATGAAAATTTTCTTTTTCACTTTTTGTAAAATTACATGAATAACTTTCAAGGTCAAATAAAATCAATATAAAAATATAAGTATTGATTATACTTAATCAACATTGATCATAATTTTAATTATGATAAAAATATTTATAATAAATTTTAATTGATTGTAATTTTGACATTGTCCTGAAAATATTACAACTAATATTTATTACACAATCATGATCAATTAGCATTTCATTATGATTTTTCATGACTTTCAAACATGATAATTTATCATAACAGAAATGATCATACATCTTCTAGTCCTTTCAAAGTTTAATTATTGTTCCAAAATGAATATTTATATATATATATATATATACTGATTAATGTATAAATAGAAGTAAATGGAACTTATAATTAAAACTCAAACTAAAACCTCATCGGATTCCAAGAAAGCAATCATGCTTTCTCGTGTGAACAAATCCCACTATAGATGTGACCTCAAACTAACATTTTAATTAATTTCCATATATAAATTAAACCCACCAATTTAAATTTGGAAACTTATTATTCTTTCTTGAAAAAAAAAATATTTCATAAATTCAAAAATTATATAAGGTAAGTTTTCAGAAGTGGGTTCGGACTTTCCTACGAGAAATCAGATTGATCTCTCTCTCTATATATAGTCCATAACATTCTACGTACTCTATAATTGACTACATCTTTAGAAGTAAAAATCTCTGTTTGCATGCATGGCGCCTTCTTCTTCTTCTTCCATCAGCATTCTCTCTGATTCTGCAAAACACTCTTCCGTTTCTTCCACTACTTCTACTACTCTTCATCAACATACTGTGATTTTCGGTACTTCCATCAAGAAAGATCCATTCAAGAACGTCCAGAATCATGTCGGAAAAGAAGAAGACGGCTTCTACTTTGTGAAGACAACCTCAGTTGTCCTGGCTAATGGCAAAAGAAAGATTCCTCAATTCATCGACTTCTTCGCTTCAGGCGAGACGTCAAAAGCCGATCAAGAACCGGCCATCAAGAAAAGGAAGAGGACTGCAGTCGGGCCGAGATATTCTCCCCCTCCTCCTCCGATTACTGATCTTGATCTCAGCATTGGGCGTGGCAACTGGCAGCAACCGGCCGATGATGAGGATCAATGGAAAATCAAGAAAGTGTTGAAGAAAAGCGACGTTGATGGTTCGTCCAGGCTTCTGCTGGGGAGATTGTTGGTTCAAGAACATATTTTACCTCATGTACTTATGGGCGAGCAGGGAGTGGAGATTAAGGTTTGGGATGTGGATACAGGGTCACACCACATGCTGCTTCTCAAATTATGGAAAAGTAACAGTTTTGTATTTGTCAAGAACTGGGTGTCTGACTTTGTGACGAGGAGGGACTTGGAGGAGAAGGATGAGATCGGGCTCCGATGGAATCACCAGAATTCCCGCCTCGACTTCACCGTACTTAAAAGAGGAAACCCATGATTTCATCTGAACTGATCGATCATGTGGATGTGGATGTGGATGATGACAACGCGCGTGTTGATTCAATTGTTTTGTTAATACGTACGTTGTCACAGTAATCAGGGTTTTGGGGGTTCCTGGATTATTGATTTGGATGAATGTAATTAGTACTAATTAGAATAAAACTACAACTCAACTATGTATCATGTTTCTGATTGATGTTGTCGGTCTATATATCTCTCCCTTGCATTCTTATGTTAATTCAGGATATAATTTCCCAACAACGTTGTGATCTATTAATTCTGATGTTTGTTGCTTAATTAAATCTTAATCTTTCTGTAATTGAAGACGCTAGTACATTTAATTTGTTGTTTCTTAGTTCTTCTTGGGTGAATTAATTGCTCTATCTATAGTCTATACATCCAATTCTAATTATATACTATGTTAATTAATTCCATTATTGATTTTCAATTCATGATAACATTGCATCACGAAAAGAAGCAGAAGATTAGAGATAAAAAAGAAATAGTAAAGAGTGATGCGAATTTTATTTTATCATAATAATAAATTTTTCCAGTTTTTATACTGATGTTGTAAAATATATCACGCATAAGAATTGTTTGGATGGAATAATTATAGATAAAGTTATGGATAGAAGTAATTAGTGTATACAAATAATAATGAGCTAATAGAAAAACTTATTTGTCAGTGCTGTATATATTTGTATTGCTACTAAATTATATCTGATTATATAAAAACACAAAGAATTATGGAATTGTTTAGCATCTCCTTCCTATTTTGTCATGTGATGATTATCACATTCACACTATATTTAAGAGAGGTGGAAAAGGGAGGAGAGGCTTCACTTGTAAGTGTAGAGCAAAATCCAAATCACTCACCGTGAGCTATAGAAGCATGATCAGTAACCAAAGTTTTAACACCAAGTTTTTGTGGTGCATTGTTCAGCCTTATTTGCAGAGATATGTGAAGGCAGACAACAAACACAAAATTGTAACATTGATCACATATATGAAATAACTACATCAATCCTCAACACAAAATTAGCATTTCAAGTATATCACTAGTTATAAAGGTCAGATAACACTTTTAATTCCCTCAGACGACAAAAGCCAGCAGTTCATCAGTATTCAGCACATTGCACCCTTTGGGCTCCTCCATGCATATGTCCTTGTCATAACCCTCCTGATGCTGAGTCTCCTTCCTCCTCAATGTTCACGTCGTGAAGGGTTGTCTCCTCGCACTCATCCAGCTCCATGTCTGTTAATTGTGAGTGGGGCTTCGGAGGAAGAATGTTTGCCAGTGCATCAACTTGATCCGGAGTTAAAGAATCTGGAAAGTCAACAATGAATATACAGTTTGCCCTTCGTGAAAGGTCTCTGACACATTGGCATCCCTTCATATTGATCGCCTTGTAAGAATCTGCAGAATTAGCATGCACAAAGATGAGTACCTCCAACTGCATAAACTAGAAAATGACTCGCATCAGAAGAATTAGGGGTTGCTGGTTAACCCCAATGAAGCATAGACATTCTCGGCAGTTCACAATCATTATAAAAAAGTAGAAGATTAGTGACAAAAAAAATAAAGTGACAATTTTAATATTGTCACTAATATATGTGTAATATATTGAGTGACAAGAATGTTTATTTTAACACTACTGAATTTCATGATTTTAATAACTACTATTATTTTGCAAAAAAATGTTAAGGATTAGTGACAAAAGAATGTATACAAAGTTTTTAAATACTATTAGTGGCTTATATAGTGACGATCTAGTGACAACAAATAATAGTTGTTACTTAATTGTCACTATAGATATGTCATTAATCGTACTTAGTGACAACTTTATACACAATTTTTGTCCCTAAAATTATGTAGTGATAAGATAAAAATTATTGTCATTTAATATATATTTTTAGTGATAAATTTAAAATTGTCACTTAATATTTTGTCACTAATATCATATTTTCTTGTAGTGAATCTAGATGCGTGTGGCTGCAGTGATCAGATGAACACATTAACAATATTCAACTCTAACAGCAGCCTGTATAAGACAATTATTTAAGCATATATGGGTTCTGCTTTAGCAACAAGAACATCTGAACTGCACCATACTGAAGACCTCAACTTGTGGAATGATTGAAACGTTTTAATCACATTCGATGTGAATAGATACAACCTTCAGAATACATGTCTATCTGGTATATAAAACACAACAAAGTAGCAGCAGTGTAGCAGTCATCATCAGCAGCATGCATAACCAGTTATATGATCATATCAAGATACAAACTATATCATCAAAATGTTAGAGATGGAATCACATTGCCGAGTGTAACCACATCGCTACCTTGCCAACAGCGCCAAGCACACTAGTTGCATCAGAGCACCCATAGACTGTTGCATATCGTAGTGGTGCCAAAATGTAAATTACTGATTCATGGATTTACGACCTCAGCAAACAAACAAAACACAAAAAAGATAAGCTCTTGTGCGAATTTTACTCTGACAGTGTATGTAGAGAACTTCAGAGATTGTAATTGACTTGTTGACAAGCACCAAAAAGGGTACTACACCGGTGTAAGTAACTACCTAGGGTAGCCAGTTGAATTGCATACAGAAAAATATATTAACAAATAATCAATACCCAATCGATCTGCAATCATGATTATATATAGTTATAGTTTCAATCAACTATATAGCTTCATCAAGAAGATAAATCGTAGATCCATACACAACCCAACTAAATAAAGAAACCAATTTCACAGGAACGACAGACTAAGCTGATAAAATTTACACACCAGAGAATCATCACCTTCTGCTTCTGCTGAGTCTGCCAAGAGGGAAAGAATATTTCCAAGATGTTTCTACAAATAGGATAGCTGATGAGCCTCTTCATCAGCTTGTAATGGCATGGACGGCCGGCGGAAGGAGCAGGGGCAGCGTGTGGTCTACAGAGGGGAAGGAAAGGGGAAAAACAGGGGAAGAGAGAGAGAGAGGGAGGGCGGCGGCAACGAGGGGAGGAGAAGGGGGAAAAAGAAAGGGAGGGAAAATTTAATTCAAATTACGCTCATTTATAAGAATTTGACAATTAATCATTGATTATTGACATAATTAAAAATAAATAGTTACACTAAATAGTCATTGATCGTAGTAACACAATAATTGTCGGTTGTAATTTTTTTAAATGCGACTAAAATATTTTTCATGATCATAGATCATGACAAAAATATTTTCGTTGATTTAAGTTTTTATATTTATTTAATCATAAATAATAATAATAATAGTTTATTACGATATTAGTGTATAGCCATAAATTATAACAAATGGTAAATTTTGGTGTGGTGAATGTATCTAAGTGACCATATCGCACCAAAATTGGTCCGTTAAATTGTTACATAAACGTGATTGGAAAATGCAGTCAAAATCGGACGGTCTTGTTTGGTTTGGTAGAGATATTGGTGTTCAGACTTCAAAGTCAGATAAACAAACTGCATGACAGTAAAAAAGAAAAACATGAAATTGATTAATATTTGAGATTAATTATTTTGATTATTTAAGATTAATTTAGTATTTAACTATAAACGTATTCACTTCTCACATACGTTCATCTTAAGTTGTAATGCAAGGAGTGCGGATGCAATTATTATTCTTTTTTTTTTTTATTATTTTCCAAAAACCCCTATAAAACCTCTAGTTGTATAGTTTTCGCAATCTTTTTTTTTTTTTTTAATCTTTCTGTATATGTCCATTTTTTCTATTTTTGTTATTATTTAATTGACATAATTTTGAACTATAATTAATATTAATTGACTTTTCATGCTGCAACACGATTGATGTTAATTAGTATTTATCATAATTTTTTATTTTGATCTTGATAATTGATCATGATAAAATATTATATTTTTAGTAAGGCTTAAACATATTTTTGGTTCCGTAATTTGGATATTTAGTACTTTTATTCTCTGACTTTTTATGGTAGCATTTTGATTTTATATTTTTTTAATTTTTGCAATCTCGATCATTTTTTTGCTATGATTGATCGCCATTCTTGTTGGAAAAATGCATGTGCATGTCATCTGACCTTTTAAAATTCGGGCTAATGCTCCTGTTGACTTATTTTTTTCAGCATTTTTGTCCTTTAACTTTCTAGAGTAGCATTTGATCCAACACCTTTTTAATTTTCTCAATTTCAGTGTTTATTTTTTTTTGGAGCTCACCCTTCATGTTGGTGAGATGAACTCCGGACAAAAAAAAATGAATGAAATCGTAAAAATTAAAAAGATGTAAGATCGAAATACTACCTTAAAAAGTTAAAGGACGAAAATCAGCCAAATAACCTAATTAAATTACGGGACAAAAAATATATTTAACCATTTAATGAGACGTATTCCATATTTGTTTCTCAAATTTAACAATATTGATGCATTTAATTAATTTAAACATTCTAGCATTATACCCCTCACTTATTGTCTTTTATACAAATCATCCCTATCTTTTAAAAAATTATAAAAACCACCCTGACAGTTTTTAAAATTAAAAAATGCCCCTATTGACTAGGCTAACCTTTGAAATAATATTTCGAGGATAGAAATGCCCTTAGGGTGTTTCTGTTATTATCAAAAGGTAGAAGGTATGTTAAAGTAATTTTTTTTAAGATGAGTAATATGACCCCATATATTTTATTTATTATTTATATCAATTTTTAGTTTAAATAAATTATTAATCAACTTTTTTTTGTTAATAAAATAATTTTAATTTTAATTAAAAATTGACATAAATAATAATAAAAATATATGGGGTCATATTACTCATCTTCATAAATATTACTTTGACACTGTTCTACCTTTTGATAATTACATGAACACCCTAAGGACATTTCTATCTTTGAAAAATTATTTTAAAGATTAACCTAGTCAATAGAAGTATTTTCGAGTTTTAAAAATTGTTAGGGATAGTTTTTATAATTTTTTAAAAAGCAGAAATAATTTGTGTAAAAAGACAATAGATGAAGGGTGTAAATATAATTATCCATGTTAAATAATATAATAGGTCATTTAAAGTAGTTAGAGAAACTGCACCAAAATCAAACGTAATCCAAGTTAGAAACTAGGTTAGGATTAGGGCGGGCAAGTGCAAGCGCGGAAACCCCGGCGAGGACCGCTGAGCGGCTGTCGCCAGTGGGCACGCGGGCAGATCATGTGCCATCCCCCCTTGAGCTGTGAAAACCCAGACTTTAAAGACACTGTACAGTTGAGAAAAATATTATTATTATTTCTCCCACATTATTTATTATTATTGCCCATTAAATTATATAATTGGAAAGTCAAAAGAAAACTCAAAAGGGCACCAAATCCAACACCGACGTTGTTGGTCTGCTCTCCCCATACATTGTGCCACATGCATTAATTGAACACCCCACTAATCAACTAATATTTTTTTCCATGTAATAAAAAATCTATTTTTTTAATTATAAATTAATATTTTTTCAGCCTGTTTTGAGCTTTGTGTTCCTCCAAGACCTGGGAAAAGGTCCATCATCAACTCTTTATACTTGTCTCTGTCCTTTGAATTTCCGTGCATTGACTTTGTCCTTTTTTTAAAAAAAATTATTTTAATTCTGCAACTTGTACTGCACTGCTTTTCATTTCTCCATATAAAGCCTTAACTTTGCGTCTCAACTGCTGAAAAACTTGGAGCTCTACGTACTACATTATCCACCACTCAATTTTTGTGAAGGTTGTAAGAAAGTTTCTTAGGGCTTTAAATTCTAATTCTATACATATTAGGTCGATCGATCGATGATTAGTCGATTGATCTTTCAAGATTTTGATCTTGACATTTGAGTTCTTCTTGAGTTGCTTTTCTTGCAAGAGCTGAAGTCCTAGCTTTCTTGAAGTAGGAATTAATCAGGCTGTTTGGTTACACATCCATGGAAGAAGCATATGAAGTTGAAATCCCGTGTCACTTTCTGTGTCCCATCTCCATGCAGCTCATGAAAGATCCTGTCACGGTCTCAACCGGGATAACTTACGACAGAGAAAGCATCGAGAAATGGCTGTTTTCGCGCAAGAATCCGACATGCCCCGTCACGAAACAGGAGCTTTTTAACACGGATCTGACCCCAAACCACACTCTCCGGCGACTGATCCAGGCTTGGTGCACTCTCAATGCATTTGAAAGAATACCCACCCCGAAGCCCCCCGTTGACAGATCCCAGATTGTAAAGCTCCTGAATGAAGCCAAGAATTCGCCGAAATCGCAGCTTGTTTGTCTCCAGAGACTCAGATCGATCGCGCGCAGAAACGAAAGCGGCAAAAACCATCTCCAGGCCGCGGGGGCGGTTCATTTTCTTCTCTCCGTTGTAAGGAAAAACGAGGACGCCTTCTCCAGGGACGAAGCTTTGAGCCTTCTGCAAGAAATGGAGTTGTCTGATTCAGATTTGAAGACATTTTTGTCAGAAAATGGAGGGATCCTGGATTCCTTGATCCAAGTACTGGAAACTGGAGATTGTCAGAACCGGACTGTAGCCATGATGTTATTGAAATCCGCATTCTATGTAGCCGACCCCGCAGATCTGATCGGGTCAAGGCCCGAGTTATTCACCCATATAGTCCACATTTTGAGAGACAGGATATCCCAGCAGGCCACGAAGGCAGCACTTAAGCTGCTGGTGGAGCTCTGTCCATGGGGGAGGAACCGGATCAAAGCGGTGGACGCCGGCGCCGTTGCCGCCCTGATCGAACTCCTTCTTGAAACGGCCGACAGAAGGGCCTGTGAGCTTGTCCTGACGGTTTTGGATCAGCTGTGCGGCTGCGCCGAGGGCCGGGCGGAGCTGCTGAGACACGGGTGCGGATTGGCCGTCGTCTCCAAGAAAATACTCAGGGTTTCTCACGCAGCAAGCGAGAGGGGTGTAAGAATCCTGAGCTCGATTTCAAAGTATTCAGCGAATTCCTGGGTTCTTCAAGAAATGCTGCAAGTCGGGGTTGCGTCAAAGTTGTGTTTGGTGCTGCAAGTGGAAGCGAGTCTGAAGACTAAAGAGAGGGCTAAAGAAATCCTGCGGTTGCATTCTAGGGTTTGGAGGGATTCTCCATGTATTCCTCCACATTTGCTTACTTCTTATCCATCTACTTAGATGATGATGATGATGATGTTTTTTTTTCTTTTCTTAGATTTTGTAAGAAAATTGGACTGGATTCGAGCACGATGAAAATGGGAAATTTTAGTTCAACCCGTTTTCGAAAAACAGTTCTGTAAATTCAATCGCATAATAAGTATAATAATATATAACGATAATTATATTTACATTTGTTGATTTATGGTATGTTTAGATAAACTATTCCTATCTTTAAGATAATTACATATACACCCACCAAAATATCGTTATCACTTACACAAACCACTCCTTACTTTTTTAAAAATTTACACACACAACACCTAAAATTGTTAGCATCAATACACAAACTACCCTTATATTGGCTATTAGGGGTAGTTTTTATAATTATACAAAAAATAAGAGTGATTTATATAAATAGACCATAGATCATGGGTATAAATATAATTATTTTTCATATATACTTGTGTGCATTGCTTATTTAATTATATACAAATGATTAATCGAGTTGGCAACTAAGCTTATTATTTCTCGAGTGATATTATTCGAGCAAATCTAAAATATATAAGTATGATGTAGCTCATCTATTTCTAAATATCTAATGATATACATTTGATCTCGCCGGTGAAGAGTTCGTAAGAAAAATGGAAGAGGCTTACGCTAAATAAGGGAAAATTATAAGTTTGGTCTCATTGGTACAAGAGGTTATAATTTTAGTTATGTCGGAATTCAATTCGATAATTAAGTTTTACAAAATTTTAAAAATTAACATATAACATTGCCAGAAATTGCAATTTGGCTGAAATTTGGGCTCATGTAATTAATTAATGTAGGTGTACATGTATTTATTGTTAGGCGGTGGATAATTTATTATTATTTATAATTTAATAATTACTGAATCATGTATTGATTATTAATTAAAATCATAATATAATAATTCATTAATTATCAATTCTCTAAGAAAAATGAAGCGAATTCACTAATTGATAAATTAAGAAGGGTTTGGGTTATGACACGTTATACATGAACACGTGCATAAAATAAATGGCTATTTATCAGTTTGATTTATTTTATTATTTTCAATTCAGAGTCAAAGTTAACTAAAATTAATTCCACCTCACTTTGCATGCATGCTTTAATCATATATTTATATTAAAAAAAATATTAATAAAATTAATGTATATGGGATGCAATTATTGACCACAGTTAAGTAATCTTCTCACAATCTTGAAATCATTACATAAACAATATCGATAAGTTAATATTATACCTAATTTTGAATGGTATGCAATCATCATATTTAAATTAAGGTTCAAAGTTGATGGTCTGAGGGCTGAAGAGTGGACCAATTGCAAGAAGCAGCTGAATTATTACGTAGGTTGGAATTTGAAATGGACCACGTTAATGTCGCAAATCGGACCACCTGCGATTAACATCACTTTTAAGTCAATTTATTCACAAATTAATTTGTATTCTTTTTACATAAGAGTATGTTAACATATTAGTTGTTGTGTTCAAATCTCAATTATATGATTCCTTTATATAAAGATAAAGAGTAACCATTGAGATGGTAGTTCAAGTTGAACATACTGTATATTAATTCTCAAAAAGGAATTGCATGTTGGGTGTTGGTTACTTCCTTTTCAATTGTCAAAAATAAAAGAGATAAGTATATTTTCCTTTCAAAAGGTTTGATGCAATTACACGTATACTTCTTGTGGTTTGAAAAATTACGTGTAACACTTTTGGAGTTTGTTTTTGTTTAACAAATAAGTCTATTCGTTAATCAAAATTCATTGAATTTGCTGACATTAACAAAAAAACTGAATAAAAATTGGCATTTACCTCGATTGACTTATTACTAAGTTATTGTAAATCAGATGATTTTTTTTCTGACTAAACTAACTTTATAACAGTGAAGATATACCTCCTCACATATATATTAACACTTGAAGGCTTATGGGGGTAATTTGATCATAAAAAGATTTATTTGACCTGTAATAAATTCGTAATAAGTCAATCGAGGGTAAATACAGATTTTTTTTCTGAATTTTTTATTGATGTCAGCAAATAAATTCGGTGAATTTGTCTAATGGAGAGACTTATTTGTTAGACGGAAGCAAACCTCAATAGTGCTAAATATAATTTTTCAAACCATAAAGAGTTTATATATAACTACACCAAACTTCAGAAGGAAGAGTGTAATTATTCCAAAATAAAGAGAGAACAGAAAAAAAATCCAATTTAATTATCAATACATATTTCATTTCTTCAAAAAATTAATTAGCTTCATTCTTGTGATATATCTCAATGTTAAGATAGTATATCAACTAATAATATAACTTTTTCATAATATTTTGATATGACATTGCTAATAATTTTAAATTAATAAAACAATATAACTATCAATTTTATTTTAATAAAAAATATTTTTAATTTGACACCCGTAATAATAAAAAATAAATATGGGTATATTGATTTGATACGACTAATAACTAATAATGTAAAACATAATCTTATAATTAATTAAAAGCATTTTGACACGAGATTTATATAAATCTAAAACCATACATTTTTGAACTGAAAAATGAAAATGAAAGTAAAACGAAAAGTAGCCTCATGAATTGTTTATGAAGTACTGGAAAAAACTAAAAAAAATGGAACAAATTAAGTCCACATACGTATAGGAATAGGAGGCATGTTGTTCAAATTTCAGATGCATAGTAATATGGGATATTATACTGTTATGTTCCGAGATTTGGTATAATTATATATAATTTTTTTGTGAATTAAAAAATTATATTTAATATTCTTGATTTTTTTTGTTTATTTTTATTTTTCTAACATTCAGAAAAGAGAAAATACTGAATTATTTAATAATAAATTATTATATTTAAATAAAAATAAGATTAGTATTGATATTGGATTTACAAAAAAAAAATAAATTTAAGACATTATAAATTATACGGCTAGAAATTAATAATCATTCATTAACAAAGAAAATATAAACTATATATCTAAATTAATATTTGACTAGCATGAATGTACATATATATTATTTTTATTCAAAAGTTTAGGCAATAATTCGTCATTTTTTTTTATTGTAAAAAGATTATCTATTAAAATTTTATCTTGAATTAAACTAATGTAACTATTTATAAAAGCGTTTTAAAAAAAAATTAAAGCAAAATATGTTCAGAAATAACAATTTATTTGATCCTAATAGTATCATATTTATTTTAGTTATTTTACCAATAAAAGATCTTATTATGCCAAAACACCCTAACATCTTATTTTATCCAAATACTTTAAGAGCTTATTTTTAAAATAAAATCCAATATTTTATAAGTTTCTAAAATATCTTATAAGACGTAGCAACCTATAAAATATTTTAAAAAAGCTTAGCCAAAATTAAGAAAAATATAATAATTTCAACGAGAAAGGGAGTAACGTTAAAGGAAATTATTTTTGTTGATTTCTTGAATCTATAATTCTTCATAAAAATAAAAAATAAAAAAATAAAAAAAGAAAACGAAGCCCAGTTGTCTGGCCCTTTTACATTACACACTCTTGAGCCCATATGCTGTTCAGAAAACAAAAATGACCAAAAAGACATAACATGGTTTTGATCTCAATACCTCACATATATAACAATTAATATAATGAACATCAATATCAAATGTTTATAATTAATTATCAATTTTTATATATTGTTTCCACACAATAAATTATTTAAAATTGATTTTGATATACTGATATAATAAATTAATTTTCTGCACTCAATTTTTATCAACTTATGCTTTCGTAAAGTCAGTCAAGAACAAACTTAATGTACCTATGACGCACCTAAAACATATCCATATCCTTATTTTAAATTCATGTTTTATTTTATAACCCACTTCATATTTTAATTTAAAACTTATAGTATTTATATAATTTAAAAGAATATTTTATACAATATAGATATGCATATATAAAATAATATACATAAAATTTGTATTAAGTTGAAAATAGAGAATACACCACAAGAAATACAATCTTTCGCTACAGTTATTAATTATTATGATCAAAGGAAAAAATCGTGACAATTAACGACGACTCCAATTGCAGTGACCATCAACGTTGTTTCTGCAAGTGATGTCAAAATATTAATCATAGCTAAAACTATGACAAATATTTTGGTCTCCTCGCTAAAAATCATATAAGTATCGATGAACCGTGGTAAAATAATAAATCTTTGCATTCATTTTGTTTGACCATAGTTAGTATTATTAATTTACTGTAGTTTATAAATCGTAATTATTTTAATATAGCCAAAAATCAATTCTTTGGTAGTAATACGTTTTACCATAACTTTCATAATTACATTAGAAAAAATGTAACTTTTGGTTCTAAATAATTACTATATATAGTATTTGAAAGAGACAAAATCAACATTAGTAGTTGTGCCAAAATTGATTACATAGCGTTAATTGGCATCATACTGAATTCAACAATTGAGTTTGAATATTTGGTTGTCCATTAGTTATAATCAACATTAGTGGTTAATTAATTCATTTAATTAGTATTATAAAAACACATACTAACACATCATATGTTTCACTTGCTTGCCAATTTGCGATCATAAGATGATGTTACGTACCTATCTTTTTAATTAATGGCTTCACAGTCAAATTAATAATACGGACAATCACGCAACACGAAATTATTTTATAAAACATTGGATAAGTGATGGGTAAATTACAAATTACTTCCTCCTGTCATTTAAAATATTCACATAACTCTTTATAAAAAATAAAACACCATGACACCTTCCCGTATTTTGCAAAAAGAAGCAAATTATTCCCTTCTCTAGGGGGTTGTGTGCTCTTTTTTAAAAAATACAGGGATATAAAATGCACTATAAAAAAACAAAACAATATTAACAATGGCAATTTATCATGGTTAAAGTTAAAATAGCTGTAGCAAATAGTCTTGACCACGGTCATGCAACGATTGTTGGTTGTGATATCTGCGAACGTGGTTAAAATGTTTATCATGACAATTACTTTACTACGCTCTTAGCCATGACAAACGATATTTTCTTGGTGGAAAAAATCTATGCTTTTGCATCGATTTTATTTAACCATGATCAATAAAAATTATCTATCACATTTTTTAGTCCGTATCTATTAGAATTACAGTCAATAGTTATTTTTTTTTTTTCTAGTGATGGTATTTTACTTTTTACAAAGGGCTTACATAAATCTTTCAGATAACACAGAGAGATAATTTGTGATTTACCCTATAAGTAATTAATTATTGTCCTTTAATTGTTAAAATTTATCTGGTTATATATCAATCACTCTTGACGGTCTTCCACAGGCAACCCCGTTTGTTAAATATTAAAAAAAATAAATAAATCAACGCCGACGAATATTTTTTTTCTTTTTGTATTTCTCTTTTATTTCTTAGAAAAAAATTAATTCAATTAATATATACCTAAAATTGAAATATTTTTCTATAGTTTATGGCTTCAAACTGACTTGCTAGGCCACTTGACACATACGAAAAGTATTCTTTTAATTAATGTCTTCAACAACTATTTTAGTTTTTCTCCTTTCAGTTGCTCATTCATTGTGGTCTGATTCAAATATAGTTGGCCAGTTTTGATCAGTTCAGGCTGCCATCAAATTATATTTCAGAAATTATAAGCAGTTTCATTAATTGAAACCTTTAATTTGGAGAAACGGTCTGTCATTAATGTTTCAATAGCGTAGTTGTACAATTTTCTTGCATTGTGGGCGATCTTGTAATAAGATGGCGCGTCATCAATGCTAGTTTGCTTTTGTCAACAAAGACTTACGTGGTTGTGTACTCTATTTGAACCCCTTGTCTAGGAGTGGTGATGTTGAGTGTGCGTTATTGCTCCAAAGACATTGCATATAAGTGCCAAGGTTTCTTTTTATATGATGAGTGATCCTGCAACCAAATCGTTGGGGATGTAAAGGTCCATTTGTTGGGACGTGCATGGGCATGTACCCTTCTGAGATCCTCATTTGGCAGCCTTCGTCACAGACAATTTAGCCGTTTTCACTTATCTCGTAAAGTATTTTTTTCAAAATAAAATCGTAAAATTGTACTTATCAGGAGGGACTATTCAAATAACGATTATGTGTGTATATATAATATTATATTAAAATTATTAATTTAATACATGTCCGTATAACTTGAAATACGTTTGAAATTAAAAGTCATATGATCATTATCAAGAACTATATAAATAATTCTAGTAAAATTACAGACAAGTCCAAAAATATTGTTTGAAAGTATATACTTATATTTCGAAAAAATTGAGATTGTTCTTTACGACCAAGAAGAGTCCAAAAAACCGTGGACTTATTAAAAGTTGAAATCGTTGATTAAGAGTAAAATAAGTGATAAGAATTCCCAACAGGCAGCAGCTACACCCACCTCGCTGAGTATATACTGTTGACGGCTGCTGCTTAATAGTTTTTGTCCCACTAAACTGAAAACTAGAAAATTTTATGAACAAATTTAGGTTTATGAGTTCGAGTCCACCAAACATGCATGTGGGTATTATCTCACTTCATATGAATTTATGGAAAAATTTTGTGTAATTACACGTAAGCCTCTTGTGGTTTGAAAAATTACATTTAATACCCTTAATGTTTGTTTTCGTCGAACAAATAAATTCATTCGTTCGTCAAACTTCACAAAAGTTATATTATTTGATCTCAATAAAAAAAATTAAATCCATATTTATCTGTAAGTGACTCTTTATAAATTTATTGTAGGTCAAACAAAATCGATTTATTGATTGGTTTATTAATGAAGCATTGATTTTAATCATGTAACTTGTGCTGTTATAAAAAAGAGATCATAATATAATTAATATGAAGTTCATTTAATATGTATTCAGCTGAGTTTCAAAATAAATAGAACAATTATGATCAAATATAAGTATTTGGGAAATCAAGAACAACTATAATTAAGTGAGAAACGTCCAAACTCAAAATTGAAAAAAAAAACCATAATATAATTAGTAAGACCAAAATGTTTCGTCTAAGTTATTACATGGTGGTATTTTTCGTACATTTGAAAATTATAGATTATGTCATAAAGTGTCATTTTGAATAACATATACTACCAATGAACTGAGGATTCCAATAATGGCTAAAAAGCAGAAACATAATCCAGTACTGTACGGGTACGTAGGCATGAAGCTATTCAGAGGAACCCTCAAGATCAAAGTAACGGCTGATATCGTTGAATATAGGAAAACCAAAGTTGATTATTAATAATAACGAAAAAATAATTTTTCATTGTCATGTTATAAATTAATTATATGTTTCAAGAAAAAGCAATCAATTTACGAATTATATATATATATATATATATAACCAATATATAAAATTTCGACCTTTACCGTTGAACTAATGGGCAAATGTAAATCCACTTACTCTACCATTGTCAATACTCAAGACTGTGCAAATCAACTATGGAGATATAAAGAATTAAATGTATTTTTGGTTATGTAAATTAGGTCAATTAATGTTTTTAATTTTTTTAGGGTATTATTTTGGTCCAATATTTTTTAATTTTTGTAATTTTGAGTTTTTTTTTGGTTCCCTAGAGTTCATTTTTATTTGCAGGATCAATAAAAATGCTAGTCTAGAAAGTTAAAGAACAAAAGTATTGGCAAAAATGAGCCAATCGGGACAATTGTACTAATTTTAAAAGGTCATATGAAATATATACATGTGTTTTTCGGAAAAAACAGTGAACACTAGCTAAAGAATAGGATTGAAATCCCGAAAATAAAAAGGATACAAAACCAAAATATTATTCTAAAAAGTTAAAGGCAAAAACACAAAATGACCTAAGTTATTGGACAAAAAATATATTTTGATCAATTTATAAGCACATAAAAAAGTTGATTATCCACTATGCTATTAATGAGTACAATTTAAAAATCATAGTAAATCAATACTATCAATCACATACAATCAAACAATACATCAATATGAAAATATAAATTATAATCACGATTAATGAATATTTGTCACTGTTTAATTTTGACCAAAATATTTATCATAATTCTTAATTATAGTAAAAACATTTGCCTTGATTACCATGATATAGATCATGACTAATGTTTTGGCCCATCTGCACAAACAACAACCCATAACCATAATAAAGTTGTAGTTAATTACTATTTACTGCTATTTTTTATTTTTGGATATGATAATTGAGCATATCAGAACATCATACTTGTAATGAAAACAAAATTGCTCAAATTAAGCTTGTATTGTATTCAACAATTATAGTACAAAAATTATTATACTTATTTTATAATTAATTATTTAAAAAATAATTAATTATATAACAAGTGTAATATCGTGTAATTAACTTGGCATCAGAATGTATTTGAGCCAAAATTTCTTGAATTATATAAAAATGAGAATGCATGAAATGTTTTCTTGAAGGTGCTACCTAGCATACCTAGTTAACAGATAAACCTGTATACACGGCGAATTGCTCCAACAATTCGAATGCAACCTCAAAATCTCTCTCGCTTTCTTCTTCAAATAGATCGCGCAATCCGCTTGCAGCACCATGCACAGCTTCGACACCGCCCCCACCCTCAACATCTCCATAACCACCTCCCGTGTGGCGGAGAATCGCGCAATCGACTCCATTATACACAGCGCCCGATCATCCACCGCCGCGGATACTCTCAGCAGCCTCTTCGCCACCACCGCTATCCCGCCGGCGTGCTTCAGCAGTTGCTGCCGGCCGTCGGCGCAAGAACACAAGAGGGCCAACAGGCAGAATATCAGCTCGGTGGTTTTCTTATCCGGGTTGCATAATTCCATTTCGATCAGCTCGAGAACTGCTCCGGCTTCGACTATCTTGGTTCTGTTTCTCCCGCAAGGACACGTTTCTATCAGGACGTGGAGCAGGGCTCTTACACCCTGTTGAGAAATCGTGTTTGCACGTAGAAGTTTCACCATTTGTGTGAAGAAATCGAACTCCAACCTCTCTTTCAGACCCAAACTTGCAACTTCTAACACGCTTTTCAAGACTATAGCCGCATGGGTTTTGACAGCATTCTCTAAGTCGCTACTCAGAACCCACCACATGGATTTGACGAAATCCATGTTGTCTTCCAGAAGCCTCTTGTTCTCGCTCGTCGGAGCCCATGTACGTTGGAGAACTCTTAACGCTTCCTCAAGACCCGAGAATCTACCTTCTTTAACACACCTCAGAACAAAGTGAGCCACCGCTTTCGGCACACCGGCCTCCGCCATCAACTGGTGGTTCTTGGTCTCGCCGGCGAGCTCGTCCAGTTTCTTGAGAGCATTTACATGCAAGAAACTATCACTTTGATCACTTTTCCTTAACTCTCGGATGAGTTTGAGGAGTATAGACCTGTGGAGCGGAGACTTCGGAGTCGGAATTCGATCGACGGCGTTGGTGGTGCACCAGGCCTGGATCAGCCGCCGGAGCATGTGGTTCGGGGTCAGGTCCGCGGTCCGAGCCAAGGGCTGCTTCGTGACGGGACAGACAGCATTTTCCGACGGCGAGGCAGTGACGAGCCACTGTTCAATGCTCTCACGGTCGTAGGTTATGCCGGTGACGGTGGTGACGGGGTCTTTCATGATCTGGAGCGAGATCGGGCAGAGGAAGTATCGAGGGATTTCGATGTCGTCCATGTTGGTTTGATCAAAATTAATGCACAGGAATAACTAATTTGATTTGTATCGTAAGAAAGAAACGAAGCAAAGATTTACATGGAGTGGATCTGCAATTTCGGACTTAGAAATAAATATAGATGGGTTTCTAAGACAAAGATGGTAAGAGAAAGCGGCTGGTTTGAATATGAGTAGGAAAGAGAAAAGAACAACGAAATTCAAAGAAAATTCTAGTACTTTTTTCAAGTATTCTTATACATAAATTAGAATACAAAAATAATTATTCAAATCTGTATATTAATTTTATTTTTCTAAAAAATAGTATAATTAATGTAATAAAAAATTCTTATCAAAATTACATATAATCAAACTAACCTAATCGTATTGCAAATATATTAAAATTTTCATATGCTTGATCACTTTTTGAAAATTGTATATCAATTATATGACAAATATATTATATTTATTATATAATTGATTTCGATATGAACAAAGTTTATCTAATTTAAAATAATTTATACTATTGTATGTATGTTAGTGGTGTTTGTATCATTTGATTGGTGTGATAAATAATTTAAATATAATAATAATGATTAATAGGCTAAAATGATAATTGGAGAGAGAAAAAGGAATATATTATTGACAGAAGGGGAAAGATAATAATGAAAGAGAGAAAAGAGTGTGTGTTTGCTTGCTTGTTTTACCAGTCGTAGTTTTTCGACATATGCCACAAGGATGGTCAAAACCCACATGGAGTTGACTTTCCAGAAAGAACAGTTGGCAGGCAATGAGTGGGTGTGAGTTTTTTGTCACAAGTTGTACGTGGGGTGGTTCGTTTCTGTTTGGTTTGGAGAATGGGTCCGTCCGGCAAAGTTGAGTGGGCGGGGCCGACTCACTCGGGTTGGCTAATGTACAACTTTGATTTGATGTGGTCGTAATTCCCATGATATGATACGTGATAGTGAAAACTTATGTAATAATACCTAACTAGGCTGAAACTCCCCTCATACCATGATCCCTCCATTATGGGATCCACTCTTTTATTTATTATTATTGTTCTTTTTTCTTTATAATTAATAATTTCAACAACTTAATTCTATTTCGATCATCAGTAGGGGCCAAATTATATATATATATACACAATGAGTTATTTGTAAGAGCATTAACAAATTATCTATTGTGTAATTAATTTAAATTACGCTAAACTTTTTATAAAAGTCCATCAAATGCACAGGGTCCGCGTCAAATTATCTCACTCGATTTTTTGGGACCCGCAGTTCGAATCCTTAATCCAAGGACACGTGGCTCTATCTCCGGACACTCAATCCACGTAACTCGTACATTAGAGGTATCTACTATAAATAGGTTTCAATAATTATTCTCACATACATTTTTGTGATTAGACCTTAAGACTTCAAGAACTTGATCGTTAAAGCATTTTAGGTGAAGTAACCCTGACAGGTCTTATGTTTTTGTGTTGATTTCAATACTGTTCCTCATTGCTCAAGAAAGATTAGAAGATCATATGGCTTCTATAATTAGGAGTCATTACATCGAGAAAATTGAACACATAATATTCT
Organism: Sesamum indicum; assembly: GCF_000512975.1. Classification (NCBI taxonomy): domain Eukaryota; kingdom Viridiplantae; phylum Streptophyta; class Magnoliopsida; order Lamiales; family Pedaliaceae; genus Sesamum; species Sesamum indicum. The sequence continues at coordinate 7,333,884 of NC_026153.1, forward strand.
AGTATGACGTGTTCATCCTTACTAATTGAGTCCGTATGATGTTGACATTGCTCTTAAGATAGTGAGATCTGAGAGAGCAAACCCTTTATTCGACATTCATTGAAAAATTTTATTCAAATTAGGTTCGAACCAAATCAATTACAAAATAAATGCGATACACCTGTTATGTGTTCCTGAATCGTACATCAATCGCATAAAAAAATGTATTATACTTATCATATAATTAATTCGTGGTTGATCAAATCTGGCCCGAAATTTCACGCATTTTTGCGTCCACCACTTTGAGTTGGATTGAAATGGACCATGGTTAGAGAATTTGGATCTAACTTTAAATCATTTGAGGTTAATGTAAAAAACAATTTTGTCTAATTTCCTAAGTCCAATTACCTAAAATATATTCTCCTACACCCAGGTGGAAATTATTGAAAATCATGATAAAAATATTTAAAAAAATATATAATCCAACTACTGCATATATTTAAAAATACAAAAAAAAAAAAAAAACAGGATAGAAATTAATTTTGTGAATTTAAACCATTATCAAAGACAAACTTAAAAAGAAAGAAAAACAAAATCAACAAAATGACATTTTTATGGTTCTAAGTGGAGCGTAATATTTTAGAAAAATAAAACCAAAATTAATGATCTTGGACTATAATATAAATATAGATATAGATATAGATATAATATGGTCAATTTTCATTAACATCTGAAATTTGAACCACAATTTAGTAGGTGCGACAATCGTCCAAAATGTGCAAATTTGAACCACAATTTACAGCATAACCTAATCAATGGGCCGATGAAACTTGAAGCACAGAAGTATTTAGACTGAATATTTGAAGGGTCAACCAATCTCTTAGAACGTCTTACGTGGGGCACATGATTTTTTTGGTCTCATTGTTAAGTTTATTTAACAATTTAAATAATTAAGATCCACCAAATTTTCAATCATATATAAATGTACAGTTTGAATGAATTATATCTTTGACATATAATATTTTGAGTGAATTATATATATATATGTTTAGATAAATATTTAATTAATAATAAATAAACAATGACGAATTGATATAATGTAGGAATATACATGAAATTAGTAAAGATGTCAACAAAAAATGTGTGTGGTCTCAACCACAAAGCATACAGTATAGGGCATGGCCATGGTTTTCTCATTCAATATTTTGATTTTATTACATTTCTCAAAAAATAACAACGAAATATTCCTTCCGCTTGTGTACATGGGCGTGAGGACAATTTTGGGTTCGATAATAAATACAGTAGATAGCTATATTTTCTATATATTCATATAAAAGAGACCTATTTTCATCTATCACAAAATAACTTGATATCTTAAAAAGAAAAATTAAAACTACAAAGGATTCTCTTGAAATTGTAATACATTATTACATAGATTGTTTGAAAAATTACAAACCCTTCTTAAAATTAAAGACTTAATAAATAACCATTACATAGATTGATATAAAAAGACGATTATTAGTTTCAGAAAATTATTTAATAAGAAAATATTGATAATTATAAAAATTTTATAGAAGCCCATAAAAAAAAATGACCACGACAACCTCGTGATCCAAGTCAAAAAGCATAAAAAAAACAGTATTAAGAATTGTTTTAAAAGAAAAAGTCTGCTTTGTGGTCCAAGTCGAAAGCATGCAGTCTGATGCAAGACAATCATGTTTTACTTTTTATTTTCTTCCCATCACAATCTTCTTCAACAGTCAATGTTTCAATCAACAATTGTAGTTTCCAATTTCAATCAACTTGTATCAATCACCCCTTCAATACGTTCTACTCCTCATTTCCTATCTGGTAAAACTCTTACACACACCGTCAAACAGGTAAAAACCACAAGGGTGAAATCATGTTAGTAAGATGAAAAAAAAAAAGGGTAGAATCTTTGCTACTTTGCATCGCCTTCGTCATCACCCCAAGCCTCGTCCCTCATGTTTTGTCTGGCAGCAAGGCGGTTTCTCCTGGCTTCTTCTTGTCTCCTGAGTTCTGCTGATCCAAAGGTTGTAGGCAGTCTTATTCCCATTCCCTGTGCGATCATTCTTTGAGCAGTCCTTGCCGATGTCGGAGGCCTCTGACGGGGCGGCTCCAGATCTGAAAAGAAAAAGAGTTAGACTAATATCAGAATGGATGGGTGAATGCTCCTGATCACAACAACTATTAAATACCGAACCAAGAAATATTATTATCTCGCCAATGATTGTCATTATCTGGTCCTATGTTGTTGTCTGGAAACTCAAAGAGTTCTTAGTGTATCTGGCTCGTGCTAAGTGTGGGTTGTATGGAAAGTATATCCACGAAAATTTAATATTGACTGAAAATGTAAATATTGAATAACTGTTAATAAGGAAATATGAAATTTTCTATTTGGTAATATATTTCGTAGTTTCTGAAGATGGAGAAGAATGATCATCAGCCGTTACCTCTTGGTGGAATTGAGCGCAAAAGTTGATCGTCCTCTTGAAGTACACGTACATTAAATGGCCATTGGATGGAGTTACTGGCCTCAAGAGCTACATCCAAAAATGCGACGTGTAAATCAACTAATGGTTAGATACATATTTTTACTCGGTTTAAACTTTGGTAAAAACAAAGTAACTGAATTAAGAGAACAAGTTTCATCAACAATTGAAGAAAAGCCTCACTTTGAAATTATTACATGCTACAATGTGCACATGGGACATCAACTCAAAGAAAATCTGGCTGGGAAGAGGCAATATTGATGGTTTGTACCATAACAAACATAGTATTCCAGACATTTTTAGGGTATTCGAAACTCTTACAATGTACACATGTTTGCGTATTTTCACTATAGTCCAAGGGTGTCAGTGTAATTATCCCTTAAGTAATAGAACTGCTTTTGCATTAGAAAGTGGGGTATGTCTAGAATTTCGCAATTTAACCTAAATCATATAAGAAGTGAATCTTACTAACATTGACTAGAAGAGGATTACTTCATTGGTATCCAGTTCGTGCATTCAGTCAGTTGAAACACAAAATGGAAAGCAAATAGGTAAGAAATTGTCATTACCAATAGATGGTGTTTTAAACACTGCAAGTGATGTCCTATCATTCACCCAGCGAATCACAAAACTCTCTTTGAATTTTTCCAGCAGCTTCTCTAGGTCAGTTGTCCGAATGCTTGGGGGGAAACCAGACAGCACAAGAACATGGTGTGAACCATACAATACTGCAAATGGAAACACACCAAAGTCTGTCAGGAAATATATCGTTCTAATGATCAACTGAGAAAGAGAAAACCACGTCTAAGAAATTTAACAAGAAAGCTCTAGAGGAAATAGAAAATTGCACAGATGTCAGGAAATTAAATAACTCTTACAGGCTGAACACCACAAACAACAAACATACTATCTTGTTTACAATAATGTTAATGTGTTATAGCAAGATTATAAAAGAGTTTGAATGCTCTAGTCAAACCAACATGAAATTTGCATAGACTTACGAGTTCTTTTTTCCTGGTCTTCAGCATCGGCGACAGAACTACTTTCAGAGTCATCAATAACAGGTTCATCAGACTTGTTATCACTGTACAGGCCCTGTGTATTGTATGAGAATGTTCCCCTTCCTCGTCTCCTTCTCTCTTGAGCTTTTGAGTCTTCCAGGGAGAGTTCAGACACCCCTGGCAAACATTCTGATGGAAGTAACTCCTCTGGAGACCGATCTGCAAGAGCTTCCCAGTCTGTGAATTACCACAAATTTAGCTCCAATTTCTAGGAAATAAGAAGCTGATGCAAAGAGCAAACATATCAAATGAAAGATAAAAGTAGAAAATATGGTTCCAGCTGCAGAAGCCCTTAAATTGACAAGTTTGTTACCAAAATTTAATGAGAGTCAGAGTACTATCCATGGTCATGTTGCTTTGCTCTAACTGACTGGTAAAGGAAAAACTAGAGCTTCATATTATGCAAATGCATGGATTAAAATAAAATGGACTAGATTTTTAGAAGACTTCACAATCTATTCCAGCAAAACTACCAAAGATTTTGCCAGTTTTACCCTTTCCACCATACCTGAGAGGCTCCATAAGCTTCCTTCTTAGCATCAACAAGACCATTTAAGGGCATTATTTCTCTCATGATCTCTAAGGCCCTTGGTTACATAGCATACTGTTTACGTTCAAATTATTCATAAAAATGATAAGCAGAAGTGTGCATTTACATTTTAACAAGTAAACAGTGCTTTCCCAAAGTCAAGGAAGTTACCAACTAGTACCTACCTCATCCTGTTTATGACGTCAATGTGAATTACAACCTTACGCATGAAACAAGATTCCACTGTAAGGGGGGCTGAAAAAGGATATTGGATTAGGCTGGGTAGAGTTTGGTAAATGACATAATCTGAATGCCCCAGGCAAAATAAAGAATTTTGAAGTCTGGAATTAGCACTTTAGGATGACCTACAAGTTAGTTTGCATATTTTTAGCTGAGGCAGCAAGGACTTCCACTGCCTTGCCCCCTACTCGGAGTATCCCAGACACCAAACAAGCTAAATTATACTTGAACTCAAGAAACTAACATATATTTATAGACCTTAAAGATGGGCATATATAAGAAAAGATGTATGTTCTACAGAGACAATCAACCCCTCACTAATTCATGCACTCAGTAGAAGAAAGAATAGTGAAGAAAGCAACAATCTCAGACTACTGAATAATAGTACATGAAAAAGCTCAACCTAAAAACGAGCTAAAAGTTGGTGATTGGGGACCGAGAGCCTTCCTTTCTATTCAGCAAAGAAAACGACATCCTATATCGCTTCCTTTTCAGTGTAATGATTCTCCAATGATGATAGTAAATCTTCAAAATGATGAGATTGGATGTTGTAAGGGTTATCTGATCTTAAAAGTTATGGATCCAGGACAATTAAGTTAAAACTTTATTATATTAACCACTTTTAGTGGGAAAGAATTTATCAAGCTATAAAACAACATCCCAAATAAAGGTATTAACAATAGTTCTATTCTACCTTTATTACTGCAGAGAAACTATCTATCATTTGTCTCAATCTCTTTCTTTACCCACTTCCGAGTAACCAATTATGGAATACCATTAAATATTGATGTTTCACAATTTCAATCAACGTCTTACCATCGAAAAATGACATTAGAAGACAAATAACATACAAATCCATCAGAATACTGAATTTATGGCCCCTCCACGAATTCAATCAAGTTATCAGTAATTTTTGGCCTAAAATAATCATTTCTTTAAATAAGGAAGAGTTATCTGCAAATTTGAACCAATTTATAGAAAAGAATTCTTGTGAAAAGAGGGCACTGGTTTCCTTATTCAGTATAGCTAATATAATAAGTCTGCATTTGCAACAGCTCTAAATATTCCAAGACTGGGTTTTATTACTTCAAGAAAAGACAGCCTATTCCACTTCTCCAAAGATCAATCATCCCAGGGCAAGAGAAGACAGGATGACAAAGGTGCTCCAAGAGACTTACTATTTTCCAAGAAAGGACTAATCGAATCATAAGGTCAGAAAGGCAAGAGAGTTGGAGTATGTTATCAGTCTAATGCAACCTACCTTTCAGATAAACATTTCACTCATAAAAGAACAAATTCAAATTAACATTGATTATAACTGTTAGTTCGAGAAACTAACATTAAGTGAGGTACGTACCATCTTCTGAACAGCTCTCCTGTGGGAAGCCATCATCCTGTAAGTTTGAAGTATTCACATCACAGCCTGTGCAATAAAAAGAAGTAATATTTAGTTCTTGAGAAACAACTTCGGCATCGGATAAAACATGATAAATCAAGAAACTAAAAAATGTAGGAATGGGAGAAGGAAAACGGACCTTGTTTTGCAGAAGTAGCAGCATCATTTTGCGAAAGCCGAGCTTCTGGAAATCTGAATAGCGACGAATTGCAAAGAAGTAATAAGCAGTTGCGCAGAGAGAATGCAAGTCATAGCCAGTAACCAGAAACTCTCAGTTTAGCAATTCCGATACCCAATAAATTCTAAACGAACGTAAGCGGAAACAATCAAAGGTTTTATCTCTACGTTTATATCTCATTCCTCCAAACAGAACTTCTAAAAGAAGCATTGTTCATCTTCTATTTTCTTACTCGGATATCTCATATGCAAGAAATTAACTAGTAAAAGCATTCTTGAATTCCATCTAACAAATTCCTCAAATGCTGTTCGACGGAGAAATAAAACCCTACATAGTTAGCAAGAAAATTTGCAAGAACATCAAAAACTGAAGTTGAACGTTCTCCAGCCAGAAACTAGCAATCCCGCAAGATTCTACCATCTTTCTGTGTTCCGAGTATTGTTTTTCTGGGCTTCAGGAATTTAAAAAAAAAAGAAAACAGACAAGAAAATGTCGAGTATAATCAAGAAAACAATTTTCTTGAAATCCCAACAAAGATTAAATAAAGAAAATTGGAGTTACCCTTTTGTGTGTTTGACTTGGAGTGCACGAGAGAGAATTTCATCGGCTCTTAGAGAGTAGCCTTTAGCAGAATAAAGCTTCGACAAGTCTTGAAGAGCAGTAGACAACTGATCAGCTGTGGAGGACGAGAATTCTCCACCATTTTTATTCTCAAGTTCTTCCTTTTCTAATTCGTTTTCAAGATTGGAGACTGTGGATTCAAGAAGAGAAATGGCTTGCTCGACTTCACCGTCATGCAGTAGGTCTTCCACCGCCTCCGTCCAGTTGCGCTTGCTCGCTCCGCCGCTGCTCTCCATCACCGTTTATCACTTTTTTGAACACAACACAAGAACTGGACTGTGATTCATTCCCCCCCTTCCTTTTATAGTTTTTTTTTCCCCTTTTCTTGAAAAAACTAATTTTAAAAGAATAGTATTCTCTCTTTTTTTCTTTTTAAATTCTTTTTTCTTTATCTTGTATGATGCACCAACACCAAAATACAAATTATACAACATATCATAATTTTGATTAAATCTTTAAGATATAGAATAATTCATATATACACATTATGAGCTAATAATTAAATATATTAAAATTTTTATAGTATCAATAAGAACAATAAAAATAATCCTTTTTATTTTTAATAACTACTGTTATCTTTTTAATATAATCTCGCTCTTGAATGTTTTTGCAATCAAGACTGTTTTCTACATCGCAAGATTATCCTCTGATTTTTTTTTTTAAATGCATTCCACGTGTATTATTGTTGTAAATAAACTTATAAAAGATCAATCAATTCGTATTTAGTCATTAAAACAAAAGATATAATCTTGTATTATCTTTCTTTAAAGAATTATTATTTCGACACGTTACGATAATTTTTCAATTAAGATTGATTCAAAATATTGAAATTAATTATTTGGGAATCTTTTTTATATAGAAGGTTTTAAATAATTAATGGGCTTTTATTTTTCATTGTGATGTGTAGTTAGTTTTCTCTTGATATAAGCTATAGTAATTTTTAATTTAAAAATGGTTGGAATATTAAACTCATTTATTTGAGAAATTCACTTTTTTGTAAAATTTGTTGGAAATGCTTTAAATAATAAATGGGCCTGCACACATCTAACTTAGTCCAGTACTCCTGGGCTTTTTGCTTGAGGAAGCCCACAACAGCGGCCCAGACATAAAGTTCTTTATGAAGATGAGTGCTGGTTGTACTGGACATAAAAATTTAATTTGCCAGCTACATTTAAGTACTTTTTTATTTTTAAATTATATTAGGTGGACTACTATATAATAACAATTACTATGAATTAATTAAACCTGTTGAAACAATTACAATCACTCACTAGAAGAAATATAACATTTGATCATAATTAATTATTATAATTAAAAAATAATCATACTGAATATAGTTATTTATCACAGCCACACAATATTTATTGGACGTGGTTTTCTCAGGAGTCGCTAAAATATTAATTTGTCATGTCTTTTTATCAACTGTCACGAATAATTATTGGTGTTGGAAAAACTAGTTTTTTACGTCGATTTCATTTAATTTTGGTGAATAATAATTATTTATCATGATTTTTCACCATAATTATTAATTTTTTTCTAGTGATAATATAGTATAACGGCAATTATGATTCTTTTGGTGAAATTAAGCATATATGAATTAAGGGGAATTGCTATATTAATGTGAATTATATTAGATTAATCTATTTTCCTTATATACTGCCAAAATGTCAATTTATAATTATGGGGGATTTTTTTTTTTAATTCTAAACAAGTAACATGGAAATAGACAACAACTAAAAATCAGAATTTTTAATTATGATTAATTGCGCCAATATTTTAATAAATTAAATAATTGAACAATATATCAATTCGATGAATATATCAATAAAATAAAGAATTATGAAATAAATTACAATAATTCAAATAAAATAAAATAAATATTCATACATCTGATATATAGAACTCAAATTCATGATCTCAAATTTGTTGGTATGATTCGAACCTTGTAATAATAATAATATTTTAACCTTTCACATATGCCTATTCCATATTACAAAAGTATGATCCAACCCTACCCGTTTTCCTATAACCATATACAAAGTCCTGCACCTCACCCTAGACCTTACTTTCTAAAAAATGGTATGATTAATAGATGGTGTTTCTATTTTCCTTAATTAAAGAAACTATTTAAATGTGCATATATATGTAAATTTTAATTTCATTAAGATCAAAGGACTAAGTATTAATTAAAAAATCAAGATAAAAAAAACAGTAATGAAGAATAAGGATAACTACACACCCCTCACATATAGTTTGGTATAATTACTGATTTATTGCAGGTCAAATAAATCTTTTTATGTCTAAATTATAGGAGGTATAAGGGTAGCTCAGTTGGAAAAAAATTATTTAATTTGCAATAAGTTATTAATAAGTCAATCGAGAGTAAATATCAAGTTTTATTTATTTTTTTGTTAATATCAGTAAATTCAATGACTTTTGATTAATTGATGGACTTATTTGTTATACGGATGCAATCCCTAGGGTTACTAAAAGTAATTTTTCAAACTATAGAAAAAATTTATGTGTAATTACACCAAATCTCAAGAAAAGTGAGTGTAATTATATCTTAAGAGTATGTCAGCAGACATCATCAAAATCGAAAGAATAAAATTTAATTCAATAATTGATATACAAACATTACTATATGTTTCAGAACAATTTGGTAACACTAATATGAAATAAAGTAGCCACTAAATTAAAGGGATTATATATATATATATATATATATATATGCTTCCTTTTTAAAACAATAGTATTTGAATTAATAGATTTAAATTTGAGAAAATAATTTCAAATAATTCTACGCCAAAAAAGAAATAAAATTCATTAATATTGAATAAAATATAACTTAAAATTAGAATCAAAATCATCTAATTTAAATAAATCTTATAAAGAAGTTATAATTTGGGATCTGAACTCATAGTTTGAAATACATAAATTGAAATGTTAGTTGATTAGAGACAAGATTGTTGCATGCAAGTGATGGATAATCTTACTCAATGCACACCCGCTTTTTACATAAAATACAGCATCTGCAACCATTATACAACATTTATGAGTTATCCCACTTTGATTCCTAAAACCACTCTACCTACCTATATATATATATCAAGTATACAACACTTAGACAACATCCCATCTTATTAGTTAAACTACATAATTTTCTGCTAAAAGAAAAGTACATATTCAAGTATATATATATGTACTAAATTCTACTAATATTGTTCTATCTTCCATCCATCCTTCTGCGTTTAAATCAAGCCAGTAATGCAGTTTCCTAAAGCGAGATGATGAAATTAGATTAAAACTGTCAGGCCACAAAATCAGGCAAGAGCTGGACCCGAAAGGGCTTCCTGCCCTGGAAATCAAGAATGTTCTCATAACCTGGATTTGAACCCGCAGCCTGATTCATTCCATTCACCCTGGACAGGAAGTACTGCCCCTCGGCTCCCTGTGAAGTTTCAGACGGGGGAAGTGCGAGAGTCAGAGAGAAATTATTTCCCTGGAAATTGTTAAACCTGCCAACTTCACCAATTCCGTACGGGCCTGGAAAGCAGTCCTCCTTTGTCTCTCTGCCTTTCATTTCCATTTCAACTGAGAGAATGCTGCTTGGAGAATTATCCTGAGCTTCGTTTCTTCGTTTCTTTTCGGGTGGGCTTTGTGTGTTCAGTGGAGAGATGAGTTGGGCGAATCCAGGCCGGGTCGGCCCTGTCGCGGGTGTGATGACTGTTGAAGCCGATATCTCTGTGGGAGAAGGAACCTGCAGGTTGAGTATAGGTCTGGATTGGAGGTCATTGAGCTGCTGCTGATGATGATCTATTCTGGCTGTTCTTGTGCTATTATGCTCGGGCCGGGTGTTGGATTTGGAGCCTAATTCCTTGGGTGTGTTATCCTGAGAGGCACTGATCTGTTCTTGATTCTTCGTTTCTTCCAGGTACATTTCCTCCACCATGGGTTTCCAGAGCCGAACTCGAGCATTTATGAACCAGTTAGAGTCCTGCACTTTGATATATATATTTCAATTTTTTTAGTGTAATAATTTACTGCATATATATATATTAGATCTTTATTGACATTGTATACTATTGCTCTAAAAAAAAGACATTTTATACTATTGAATTTTGGTACCTTAACATTTGTTTCGTGTGACTCAATTATTAATTTAAATAAGGAAAAATAACACTTTTGGTCTTGTAATTTAGGGTCTTTCCACTTTTAGTCCCGTAACTTCTATAAATTAGCACTTTTGGTCCATGAGATATTTTTGTTAAATATTTTAACAGAAAATAACACATGGTCGTTAGAGCCTTTATACTTTTAGTCTCATATATTACTAGATACTCATTTTTTGTTCCATAACTTTAAAAAAAATAGCATTTTTGGCCTCATGCGCTTAAAAATCACATGGCCTTTTCTGTTAAGCATCTAACGAAAATGTGTAATGGGACCAAAAAGTGCTATTTTTTTAAAGTTATGGAATTAAAAATGAGAATTTCGTAACCAATGAGATTAAAAGTGGAAAGATCCTAAATTACAGAACAAAAAATGTTATTTCCCCTTTAACTAACCATGCATGCATGCAAAATAGTTATCTGAAGCTAAATAATAAACCACAACTAATATGACAATCAATTAATTAATAAGAGGTAAAAATATATACTAATTTGTTTGGATGAAATAAATTAAGCCCCTGATTTTTCTTGTACTTCATCTTGGAATTTTTATAGGGAGGATCGATTTAAGCATTTTTGCTCAAGAAAAAAAAAATGAATCTGTGATAAATCCTGGCCTCCGCTTACTAAAAAATATTATTGGCTACAATTGTATTAGCAATAGACTAGAACTGTAATAAATAATAATTATTATTAATGGTTAAACAAAAATTAATAAAAAAATTTAGATTATCCATCATACAAATTATTTTTGTCATGACTAATAAAATGTTTTAATCACACTCGCAAAAACCACGATCATTGTTGCCTGGTTGTGGTTAACGACATTTACTATGATTATTTATTTTTATTCACAACCATGGTTTAATATTAATTTTTTTTAATGGCTTATTTTTCCATCCACATTTTTATCACAAGTTTCATAATCCATTCTATTAATTGTATCAAAAAGCTCATGTATAAATTATCATATACTATATTACATTCTTTAAATTTCTACTGTATGTATGTTACTATTAACAATTTTAGACAATTATATATAAGTCTAATTAAGTCACCAATTCTCAAGGTGATAATATAAATATGTGTTCTTGTCACTATTTAAAAATAAAATAAAATTTATTATCGTGATATAATAAAATTCTTATAACCTGTGAAGAATATAATTAATTAGTGATAATTGTGGATATTTAATTATAACTCAACATACCTAATACATTTGTTAATAATATTATTCATTTATGGAGAAGGCCGTCAATATAACTGTATAGCGAAATAAAAATGTTAGTGAAAAAACTAAACTTTCAAGTACGTAGATGATAGTGAGTATGTGTATGGTATCATATATAACTCTATCAGTACCTGACTCCTGGTAAGCCCTGTCTGCCTAGCCAACATTTGTTTGTCTGAATCCTTAGGGTAACTGCAGTTCATAAAAGTGATAAAACATCAGCAGAAATTCAACTACATCATCATCATACATCTATATATATATACATATCATAGGTTATAATCAAACAACATATGACAAAATAAAACATATAGTTACGGGTGAAGGAAGTGCTCGAAAAGCCAAGCCCGAAGAACCGAGACAGCTCTTTCAGGCAAACCTCTCTGGGGTCTCCAGGCGCTGTTTTGCACCATTCCCAGCTGCTGCAACGCCCGCTGCTGCCGGAGCTGATGATCGACATACTTAAGTCTCGAGCCCTCAAACTTATCCCCGAAGCTTTCTTCCTCTCCCAGGCTCTTGTTTAAGGCCTTTATTTGTGCGGATATTTTGGCTTTCAGGCACCGGAATTGCTTCAAGATTGTTTTCAGGGCGAGCTGAGTGTATGATTTTGCAGATCCAATCCCTGCCACCTGCTCAAATGATGCTACAACTATTTGCATCTGGTGATGGTACTGTCTGCATCTGTGCTCCACCTGAAAATGTTGAGGGAAATTAAACAGGTTGGAAGGATTAATAAAACCTGAAAACAAGCTGAGTAAATAGGCTTGTTTTCTTGTACTGTTTTGTGCCGTGTACCTGGAGAACATGGCCCTGTATTTTAAAGGGGACCAACAAGTGTGTTTTCGGGGACCCTGAACCCACCAAACGGTGTAAGTACGCCAACTTCGAAATGGGCCGACCCAGAAAGGAGCTCAGAACAAGTTCGGTTGGTACAGTGCATTTTGGATTTTTATTGTTCGTATAGCCAAATTGTTAAGTTTGTTACTGTATTATCTACACTGACATGGACCCGCCTCAGAAAATTAAGAGCCACACACAGCACATACACACTGAGAAAGGCGACATTCTTTAGGCTTTTGCAGGAAAGACTGCTGAAGTCGAATTGGGCAATACAAATAACCAACTTAATTGTGTCATTTCTTCCTTGGAAATGGTGAATTGTTTGAAGAAAATTTTCAGACAATTTCACACAACATAAGGATGAAGCAACTTTAAGAAGAAAATAAATTAAAATCCAGCCAAAAAAAGAATTCATAGGTAAAAGTTATAGATAAAGAAGGATAAAAACTAAAGTACCTCATCCAACAGGCTACTAAGTTTAGCTTTCTTCATCTGAATCTCCTGCCTTTGAGCTGTTGTAAGATCAGCACCACCACCTTTATTACCATCTTCATCTCCAACAGTAGACTCTTTGGTTATCTTTGCCTTTGCCTTTGCCTTATCCATCCGCCCGGCCTCCGGCCGGCCTATTGGGGTTTCTTTTTGGACATTCGCCAGTTCATCAAGAAGTTCTTGGGCAGCCTTGAGATACTTAGAACCTATTATTACACTTTGCATAGTATTGACTTCGTTAGTCTGATCCGTAGTAGTTAGAGACGGAGATGAACAATTTTTTGGTGAAACCATCCTTATCGAAGACTGCCCATGATCAAATCCAGTTTGGTGCGGCGAAAGGCTGAGAGACAGGCCCTGATGTGTTTGTTGGCACACGTTTGTCTGATTTCCAGTTGCAGCCTGATCAAATAAGCCCCGTATATTATACTGGAAACGTGGGATTGTGCTGTGGGTTGCCTGGATATCTTCTTGCTGCCCAAGAACCGACGACGGCCGGCTGGGATCATGAGATAGTGGGATACCCACAAAGTGCTGAGCCTGAGCCGGCGGCGCGTGGTGCATCAGGGCGGGGTTGAGGGCTTGTACGGTGGCGGCGGTGGCGGAATTCGAGAAGAGGATGTTGGGCTGAGGTTGGTGGTGGTTGTCAGAGTACCCTACGTAATTAGGGTTCATGAGATAAAGTGTCTGAAGGGCATCAGCCTGGATTTCTGAGCTTCCTTGGAAGTACATGGCGCCCTGGATTCCTGTACTACTCTACGTACGCAGAAACCTGAATCTTCTCCTGTCGTAACTATATATCTACTTCATCAGAGTGGAAATCCAGTTTCACTAATCCTTCAGAATTCCAAGATTCTGCTTAGATTCACCTAAGAAAGCTGCAAAAGATGATTCAATGAATTATATAATAGGAAAAAGACAGGAAAATATAAAATACCAGAAAAAGGGAATTTCAAACATGGATATATATATAAGTGTGTGTATCTGCGTGCAGGAAAATCACCATCTGTAGCATCAAAGAATGGACAGAAACATTTATACAAGAAAAGGGGTTTATGTAAGAAAAGAAACAGCAGTTGTGTGATGAGAACTCACATATATATGGGGTTGAATTGGGGGAGTTGGCCTCTGTTGTCAGGCTCAACGTCTGCTGCAAATTAATAACTGGTTTTCTCTCTCTCTCTCCTCTCTCTTCTGGGAATTGATGTAAGAAAGAAATGAGTAGTGTTCGAAAAGAGAAGGTGGGGCAGTGTAAATAGAGACATGGTACAAGCAAGTGTAGTGAGCGAGATGCCCTGCCTCACAGTACTGATATTTTTTCCCTTTCTTTCTCACTCATCACAAAGACAACTTAATAATTGAGAGGTTATTCTTGCTTTTCTACGCTGTAAATCATCACATTTTTCTCAAAAATTAACTTACTTTGTTCTTGAATATTTTTATTTTTATTTTTACTTTTTTTAAGGAATATCAGGTTTGAGGTAAAATTATGAAAGAAGTAAAATATTCACTTTTTTATATGGTGAAAGATTTTGTGGTTGACAATAAAAGCAAAGACCTTTTCTTAAATTAAATAAATAAATCAAGCAAAGACTTCTAACTTACCATAAAATTCAAATACGTGAAAAATGAAAAAAAAAAAAAAAAAAGATGACTTGGGGTGACTTTGACCTTTCAATTATTATTAAAAAAAATAAAGAAAGAAGCTAATGGAATATATAGGAATAGAAATGACGTGCCTATATTTTACGATTACAAAGAAAGGTAATATATTAACTACAGAAATTCCATATGACGTAACTATATTATAAATTACTGGCGGCTATACGAAAATATAATAATATCATAAAATGAAATGTTGATATAGCTTAAATGATACATAGCTACGCACACTTTCTCTTTATGAGATTTGGTATAGTTACAAGATCTCTTGTGGTTTGAAAATTTTACTTTCTTTTAATAAATAAATTCTTTCATGTCAAAATTCACTGAAATTATTGATATTAACAAAAGACATTTAATGAAAATGGATATTTACTATCGATTGACTTATTTCAACTCAAATAAAATTTTCAGATTAAATTAACCTTATAATGGTGAAAATGTACCTTTTTATATGTTTTAACGTGTGAAAATGTATATTGAGTGCAAATTATAGTGGAAAGTATTGCAACATTTTGTTGATCCCCAAGGATATGTATATATAATAGTGTAGCTTCCTTCACATAATAAATTGCTATATTTGGCCAAGAAATAGATAGTGATTCACATATACCAATGTTTATTGATAATATTTTTTACTTTGTTAATGATTATATGGCCAACTTATATATTGTGCTTCACTGTTTATGCCTTTGTTATTTCAATTATTCTTGCAATTCTTTTCATGTGATCATCAGTACAATAATTGAAATTTTCTTTAGAAAAAAATATTGTTAAATTCTTCTTATTGCTTAAATTAAAGCATATATATGTGTTTTATGTACCTTAATTAATAATTAAATCACTAATTTTTCATTTAAATATTACAAATTTGAACATTTGATCACTTTATACTAATTGATTATGTACTGATCATTGTGGTCGGCTTGTAATGCTTTGATCTTGTTGTACTGAAAATTTGGGACAAAATTTCTATAGTGAATATTTGTGATTGCTAGTCTCAAAAGTGAAATACGAGTTGATTCTGTCAGCCATAAAATTACAAAATAAATCACTATTAGGACCACGTCGAGAAGGCCTCTATTATAATTGTTGATGCTTAAATCAGGGTGGTTGTAAGAGACATATGGTAAAAGGTCGTAAGAGTAGCTGTTGCATGGAGGAAGCTATTCACAGATATTGTATAATTTCATGTAAATTACAGACACCAAAATAATAAAACGATCACAATGAGTCTATACATATTACGATTTATAATACAGTACTTAGATTGGGTTGTAAAAATCTTGAATTAACAAAAACAAATTCAAAACTTGTTTTTCCTCTGCTTGTCCGAAATCTCCATAATTAAAAGCTGACAAACAACAAGTAGGTTTTTTACTTTAAATAATATTAACATCTTTAGGTTTTTGACACCTAAGCTAAGAAGAGTACTATTGTTGTCTTCTTGAAAGCTTTTACTTTATCTCAAATTCTTTAGTCTTGACTTTGAGGGTCTGGTCTGGGTGAGGTGGGGTTTCATGTTCATGCTAAACAAATATTAAAAAACATAATTAACAATGGAAAGTCGCGCGCTACCTACTAAACGAGGAAACGTCTTGTTTTGGTGATAATGTGGGGAATTCCTGTCCTTTCTTTATTTTTGTTTTTTTTAAATTTATACGAAAAATCTATCAAAAAACGACTGTATATGAGAGAGTATTCTACTGTGGAAAAATGAATTTTCATCCACTAACTATAGTATAGAGACATTTGCAATTATGTTCCATCTGGAAATGGCAACTGATATGATATATTTAGCCCAAATCTCATTGACAAAAATTAAATTGATTGAAAATTATCACATGTCGTGTACGTACCTAATTAATTAGGGGATCGAATTATTAATTTTTTCGGTCATGTTTGCTAACGTGGCATGAAAAACATAAGGAAAAAATGCAATTTGGGATCATATAAGGCAGACACATTTAGTCCAAATTCCACTACGCACAAATGTTACACCAGCAAAACTGGTTAAAAAATTAAAAAAGCCACACGTCAAACATGCGCTGCAACAAATTAAGTATTTTTTGACAATACCTTGATTATAATTTTCAATTATAAATTCAAAATGAAAAAATATCACTCCTATAATTATAGGACCAATCAAAATTATATTAGTTTCCTTATGCTATTATAGAATCTTCGAGTCACATTATAATTATTGCTCAAACAAGGAGTCCATTACAACCTTCTCGGAATCAACATATATAATGTCATTAAAAATATGACTTTTTTTATATTATTAATAATTAATTCATAAAATTAGCATGGGAAGCGATCGAGTTCGTATATGATAGGGAGAAGGGAGCATTATTAAGTATTGCAGGGACTTTGAAGCAAAATATTGTAACTTTTGACGTGACTTGTCGCCGCTCTACTCTACTTCCATTTTCTTCGGCAGTTGTTGCAAAAGTGAGTGAAATTCCAGTGCACTTCCAATCTTTGGGTTTAATTTTTATTTTTATTTACTGCTCCTACCTTTACTCTTATTATTACATCATATCATACGTATGCTTAGGATTATTACATATGGAAATTTATACTAATATAAATATATAAAAAGATACTTTTATTTACAAATGATAATTTGTGATATTATTATATTATTTTTTTTGTCGATAATATTTTAAATTAATTTTATTTTTTTTAAAAATATATATGATATGTTGGTTTATATATTTTATTTTTATTCACAATATATTTGAAAGTGTTAAACATTATTTATTATATGCATACCTAGACAATATGCTACGACGGCTGGGATATTTATAATATATATTAGGGTTTAGCAGCACCA
>NC_026153.1:7351646-7417083 GCF_000512975.1 Sesamum indicum
CAAAAACTTTCACAAAAACTCTAAAATTATCGAAGGACTAACCTGCAAAATAGAGGTTAACTCCGACATTTAAATCAGCAACGTATTTACTGAAGAAATGATTAAAAAGCTCGAATCAAAGTGAGGATAGTGGATGAAAATAATGTTGAAGGGATATAATTCGTGTGAAGTGTAAAAGTATGCTCAGAAAAAATCTAAAACACAAGAGAGAATGAGAGTATGAGCGTGACAAAGAGTAAAAAATGCGTCATGTCTCATTTTATAGAGTTTTTTTTTAGCAAGATTCAGAAAGTAGTTAGAATGAATCATGTACGATTGGACAGCTGCACGTGTTAGCTAAATAACAGAAAAAGTAGTTTAGGATTTGAATTTTATCTAAACGAAGATATGACCCTACAACTAAAGTTTGTTTTTCCCGTTCGAGAATTTAGAAATCCGTTACTTGCTGACTATAAGGTTAATTCCAATTAGATTATTTGGAGTTAGTTGGATATCTTTGGATATGGCATGTCCTAAAATTCCAGTGACCTATGTGACGTATAGTCCTTACTGTATGCTAATTCTGTTTGTTGGATTGGGCTCATTTCTTATGTTTGTCAGGTTAGTAAGGATAATACAAGTTCATAAACCTACGACCTTGATCTGTTGGGCTACTCGGTGGGCCTCCTTTCTTTATCTTTAGACTTTGAAGAAAAAAAAATATTTGACAGGCATTAATATATATATATATATATATACACTTGCGCAGTAATTTGCGTTTTGATGCACATAGTTAATTTTTTTTTTCATCTGCGATAATATTTTAATTAAGGAAAATTGATTAGATTCAACAAGATTGTTGATTTTTTGTAAAATTAAAATAAAATAGATTCATTCTTTCAACGAGTACCAAAAATTCATTGGATCGTTCATAATACATTTATATAATTTTTAATAAGATTCAAACTCGTAATATTAAAATAAAAGCTTAGTTGTTTGTCAGACCCCTCTACATGTGGTGACTGTTTAATGTCTTAACCTTAATTAATACATTGTTTCAACCATAGTTTTCCATGTGTGACACAGCACGACCAATGTCAAGAGCGATGTATGTAGAAAACTAACGGAAAAGAATTAGTGTCGGTGCACCAACAAAAAACGTGAAATGATGACAAGTGTGTTAGATGGAATCAACATCGACATTACAATAATTGTCCTAATTAGGTTAAGCAAAACATGTCATTAGACAAGGATTTGAAAGGAATCTTATTAATTAAAAGGAAATGGGGGACTAATTAGAAAGTTGATTGGAAAGATGGGGTTTAAACTTTCTATTATGTTATAAAAAGTAGAGCACTTTCGTAAAAAAATGACAACAAGACGGGTTTGACACAGATTTTCTCAAACATGAGACCTGAACTATTTAATTTAAATAAAATTTAAAATTCGACGTGCCTTATTTTTTAGTTTGCCCTGTTCCATCCGTCTTATTTTTGATCGGACCCAAAACTCGTTCATTTTGTTTATAGATTGCTTGAATATATCGAATTCAAATGCGATTAATAATTTTGATATAAATAACTAACACGTTAAGATAAAATTTTGATGCGATTAGATCACATATTTGTGCGTGATAGTGGCGCAGCATGGCGGGTCCTGGACCACCCATCACAATTCCAAGAACTGAAACGGACCTGGACCACCCATCACAACTCCAACAACTGTTTCATCATCATCCTCTACGTGGTTGTGATGACGCTGTTTTGAATCTTTGGTTTAAAATTTTCTCTTCGAACAAAAATGAAATGAAACTCCTAATGAATTCGTGAACTAATTATCTTAACAAACCAAATAAAAAATACGCTTTTGTTGTCTGAAAATTATGAAGCTAGCGCGATTTACAACCCAGAAAAAAAAATATTCTCTTTATTATAAATAACTATGATATGAAAATTATGACTGGTCCAAATCGCTTATATTGATTGGGTCGTGCTCCGTGCTGACTGAGGGTTGGGTTTTGCTCGAATCTAAGCTATCTGGGATGTGGATCTTGAGAACAGAGAAGCTCGTTAGACTTGCTGAGAAACCTCCCGCTAAGGCCCTCCGATACTTAAGTTATAATAGGTGAGGTCAAAAACGATCTAGAGGACTTAAATAAAGTTAAATGATCAATAAGTGCAACATACTAGAAATGCTTCTGAACTGCGATATTTATGAATTCCCATGTCCGTATAGGGTAGGCCCACGTGACAACATTTAACAAAGTGCCTACTAAAAGATTCAACGGCTGATAATTCGAGTCTTGACTCTAGGTCGAATTGAGCGGGTCGATCCAGCGACCCGGCCCGATGAAAAGTATGCGGATCCTTTTTTTGTTATCTTTCTTCATTAGAAGGGTATTTTCATCATTCTGCCTTAAGAGAGGGTTATCATCCTACCACGATCAACCAAAAAAAATATAATCCTTATTTGATTTTTGTTTTGAAAGCCACATTTTCAATTCTATACTATTTTCGTCTTTTTGTATTCTATACTAACAAAAAAAAATATTATAAAATATTAAGTTTTTTTTGTATATGTATTCTATACTAACAAAAAAAAATATTATAAAATATTAAGTTTTTTTTTGTATAAAAACTATCGTAAAATATTCTAATCCAAATTTGAATTACAAACAAGAGTAACATTCAAATTAATTAAACAAACAAAAATTATAATTTCAAAATATTAATACAGATATTAGAGGGACTGGTATTTTACCATTAGAACAAAACATTAATTTAAATTACATAACCCGCCAACAAGAAATCCGACCCGACGAGATTACCCAAACCCGTATAAGGAACGATATCAAAATAATAGAGTCCTACGTGGCATACGCTCAGACGTGAACGTAGGGGTGATCACTAGGGTGAGTGCGACCCTACCATTCCACGGATCTTACTGCTCTTCGGGTCCCACATGTAGCTCAATTACGGCAGTTGCGTCCAAAAACGTACGGGTTCAAGAGCCCACCTTTCTAGTGGGGGAGTAATGAATGGCCCAATAAGATTGTAGCTAGAGACAAACGCGTGTCACTGAAACAAAGCTCAATATATGGTCAATTTCTCAATTTTAACCTCGTATGTATGGCTCTATCACTATTCAGTTTTCACAAATAGCACTTTCACGCCCAGTCCAAAATTCGGAGTTAGTTCCTTCTCCTCCTTTCAATTTCTTTTGATTTTTTCTTGGAAATTTTGTGGTCTTGGAAAAATCTTTCTCGGGATTAAGTTCAGTTCAATGAAATCTATTACAGATTAAATATGATACATTTTTTCTATAATAAATCACTTTTTCTTAATTATATATCAATTACACGACAAATGTATTGCACTTGTCATATAATTTATTTAAATTTAGTGAAATCGAGTTCGAACTAAAATTTCTCGTGATCTTGATATACAACCAGAAAACTCTGAAATTAGATTAAATCTAAATTCTTTTTTAAAAAAAAAGGAGTAAACAACAATGGTATTACTTTACAAGTAATAATATATTTACAAATAAACTTTTTTAAATTTATCTTTTAAATATATATATATATACACACACATATATATTGTTCGTTACATCAGTATATTGTAAGTTAATTATGTTAATAATAATCTTTAGAAAAGCAATTTATTTTTTTTTTGCAAGTATGATACAAAAATGCACTAGAACGATAGATTTGATGATGTATTTGATGAATCATGAGATTCGAGCTTATAGAATCTTGTAATTTTGTGTAAGACATTATAAAAATAGAATAACATATTTATTTTACCTTTATTTATGATTTGAGTTGAGGTAAGTGATAACATGAAAAGCTGAGTAAGATGATCTGGAATATGAGATGGGGTCTACTTCTTGTCGTTGATTTAGATAATACATGATGTGGCCAGCAACATTAATCATTAGGCTTGTTGAGATAGTTCTCAACTAAAAATCTTTTAGAACTTCAGTCAGTTCACTTAAATTTTTATTGGAATCACACTGTTAGATTTCATAATCACAAACACATACTTGTCTTATGGATAATTAGCACTTATAGAAGTTAACGTGTCAAAGGATATACAAATCCACATGTCCAATGACCTACCCTAAATGTGTCTGTTGTCAGATCAATCGGGTTCGATCCAGACAAAAAGTCGCAGACCTTTGTCATGTTTCATAAGTTTCAGCATTATGAAGGCCAACTTGATTCTTATAAGAAATTTTAACTGTTTAACCTCCGTCACTTTAAAAGATCATTACTGAAAAATTTATTAGTATTTTAGTTTAGAACCTCCAAAGTTTGCAATTTGAGTTAGGACTCATTATAGCAGTTTGCAATCTTGTCATTAATATGATTCCTAATAGTTAATTATTATAACATATGTGACATTTAAATTTCATTATCATGGTATTAAATGACCTCAACTAATTTTGTTGTTAACTAGTGGTTATATATTTGGTTTAATTGTCACACTTTAATGATCTTAATTAATAGAAAAGGCTAATGTATTTTAATTATTCTTATTTCTCAAGTATAAGTCAATAAAATTAAATAGCTATGTTTTTTGTTACAAAATTAACTAGAAATAATTAATATGTATCCCATAAAAAGCATATAATATGTCTGATTCCACATAAAAATATAAAAATCCATCAAATTATATTTTCTATATATATCATGTGAAGGTTAGATCATAATTACATCGTGGAATCCAATTATCTCTAAAAATATTTATAATTATTAAAGTAGACCAACATCCACACGTTGATAAGATTTTAAACTCACGATTTTATAATCATTGAACCTCAACTTTACCAACTAAATTAGGCATAATTGGCTAAAGCAAATGCATAAATTATCAAATACTAGTAGTTGTCTAACTCAAAAAATAAAAAAATATACAGTTGATGAGACGTAGCTCAATTGGCGAAGTTGACGCCTCATGATCCTAGAGGGCATCAGTTCGAACCCCACTGTATATGTAATGCTATTCTTCTATATATTGTAGGTATTATCTACTTGTAAATTAAAAAATATAAATAAATATAAGCAAGATTGTTTTTGTTTGCAGTATAGTGGGGTGGGGACTAGGAAACACCACGTGCTAAGCTTAGTTTGGTAGGGTTCCAATAAGCTTTAGCAATAATAATAAATGGCATCCGGCAAAAAGTAGTTGAATAAATTGTGCTAAAGTCGTGTTTGAGGGCCCCCCCCCCCCAGGATGATAACGTTTTACAATCATCATGATTGTTCTTTACCAACTGTTTCCCGGGCCCTTCAACCTACATACAATAATCATAAATATTATTATTATTATTTGCTTCTAATTAGTGTTTCACTTTAAATAAAATTTTTATTTATATTTATTCGAAAATTATGATCCAGGATCAATTGGTAAGCCCAAACCCACAAACACGCTAAGTCCACACATCCTGGAAGGCTCACCCAACTCTGTTGCCTTAGCTCAATCCTCGATCCAGTCCACTCCTCGCCGTGACCCTGTTTCTCACTAATTAAAAGGGTTTCTCTTTTTCAGCTTCTGCAGAAGAAAATACCCAACCCTAATTTCCCCAATTCCTCATCTTCTTCCCTCTTCTTGGAATCTTGCTCCGTCGTCTATCTCTCTCTGGGGTAATCAATGTCTCTGTCTCAGCTTTCTAAGCCCAACATCTATAAAAATCTGTGGTGGTTTTCTGGTGTAGAATAACAGTATAAGAAATTTTCCTCTCCTTTGCTCCAATTGAAAGTTCTCTGTGAACTTTCTGCCTTAGTGAAAAGTCCTGTATAGCCTTTTTTGGGGACTTTGTGATGGGTCCTTGGTGACTGTTTTGAGTGGTTTGAATTCTTGGTAGTTACTTGAGTAGTTGAAGCCTTGGTGGTTATTTTGGGTAAAGCAACCGGTATTGTAGTTGCCAGTCTGAATAGCTGTGAGCTATTCCTATGAATTTTGGCTCCCTGAGTCATTTATCTTCTTCTCTGCTCTTACTGTCTATATTATTCATTTATTGTATCTATCATATTTGTAATTATCTTGTTCATATTAGTGGTTATATTGACTTAAATATAAATATATTCTCGTTTGTAATTCTATTTCGTATTTTATTTAATATACTCATATTATGTATAAAATTCATATTTATATTTTATATAAATTGAGTCAAAATGGGAAAAATTGCATTTTCGATCCCCATATATTAAGGGCTTTTTTCAATTTATTTTCACTTGTTACGATTTTCTCACATTACATATCAAAAATTAAAAATTTTCTCAATTAATTTAGTTCCCACGTATATTTTTCATTCAATAATTAACGAAAATCATACAAAAATGTACGTGAGAATGTGTTAATCATTAGACGAAAAATATATGTGAGAAATAAAATTCAACTTATAAAATGTAATGTGAGAAAATCATAATATATATGATTATTAAATTGAAAAAAATCCTAATATATGAGACAAAAAAATGGAATTTTGGAGGTCAAAGTGTTAATATAAAAAAGAAGAGTAATGATCACAAATTAAAACGAGGATAATAATGATGAAGCATGAGGATGATGGAGGTTTTGCATGCAGCTATTTTAATTAGGAGGAGCCATTGAGGAATTGACATGCATGCATGCAGTTTCATGGTATTCATTAATTACTAGGGTTTTCTTTTACTTTTACGTAAGTGGGATTAATGAGTTATCATTTTGTTCAAAATCCTACTTTAATCAACCACTCATTATATATAAACCCTACTCATAATAATTACTATTTTGATAACTCATCATTCATGATTTTTTTTTAATTATAAATTAATCTACAGTTTTAATATATATCTTTAGTTGGTTTATTTTAAATTCTCATATGTGCACAATTAATCTATTTTTAGAAATGGGTTTTTTATTTGGTGTAATTATATGTAAAGTCAATATAGTTTGAAAAATTATATTTATTATCCTGACGTTTATTTTTATTTAATATATAGGCCCATTCGTTAGTCAAAATTTATTGAATTTGCTTATATTTGAAAAAAAAAATAAAGTTGAATAAAAATCTATATTTATTTCAATTAACTTATTAACGATCTATTTTATGTTAAATAAATCTTTTCTTATATGTTGAATAGTATAATTAAAACTTTTTTGTCTCTTTTAAAATAAATGATGTCCGCACTCTTATTTTAAAAACACTAGACTTCATATAATAAACGCTAAATATAAAACAATGGATGGGGCACCTTAAAATATTTTTTCTTATATAAATGAATCACTACCTAAAAAAAATAAATCTGACACAATAAATTATTACGGCATAAAAATTATAATAAATTAATATTATATATTACGGTCAAATAAAGTTAATGTCTGAAAATTTAAATTTTGACAATGATTAATCAACATTCACCATATTTTTTTCTATGTCCATATATTCGTCATAATTTTTATTGTAGTTAATATTTTATGCTTGTTTGTAAAAATAGTGGCTAATAATCAATGCACAATCATAATTAATTAGTACCTGTGATGATTTTTTACTTTTAATTATAACATTTAACTATAGTGAAAAATCATATTTTATTATAATAAGTGGGAAAAAAGAAAATTTCCGTCCTATAACTTTGATCTGGATTCATTTTGGTCATTTATCCTTGACAATATTAAATTTAGTCCTTTATCTATCAATTTTGCATATATTTTGGCCTAATCTATGACTTTTTATCCTTTTGATGATAAATACTACTTATACAATTTTAGGCAAACATTAGCTACGAGATGCAAAATGGATGGACATATATAGACTAAAATTGCTCTTGAAAAGCTGTATAGGGGTAAAACTGTTCGAAATTAGGTTAAAGGACTAAAATTAAACAATTCTGAAAATTACCAAACTAAAATTAAAACGAGTAGATTTAAAGGACTAAAATTAATAGCAGACAAACTTAAAGGACTAAACAAAGAATTCTTCCGAATAAGTGTGAGAATTTATACTATATATTAAAGAAAAACACCTCTTTGATGTCTCTCCCTTTTTTGATATATTTTTTATATTTAACTTGTTGTTTTTAATTTTTTATCTAACTCCCCATTCTCCATTATCTTCCAGCAGTTACTTTTTTTAATTTAAAATAAAATTTACATACACAAAATATGTCATAAATTACTAGTATTAAATAATAGGAACAAACTATGTCATGTGAATATAACATAGGTCTCCAAATTGGAATTTTCAAAGTCAAGGAAGCTTCATCCAATGTAAAACATGGTTCTAAATAGTAGTTGCATACTACACTACTGTCATGATTAATAATAAATAATTATTGATCACGGTCACGTAGTAATTGTTGATCATAATTTTTATGAAAATGGCTAAAACATTTGTCATGATTAAAAGTCATAGTAAATACTTTTACCATGATCCTTAACTGTAGCAAATAATTTCTTTTATGATGGAAAACCTACTTTTCTTTACAACATTATTGTTTAATCGTGATTAATATTTATTTACCAGAATTTTGAACTACAGTTATTAATATTGTAATCAATAGTAATTTCTTTTTCTAGCGACAGTTATATATATATATATATATATATATATATATCCATTTTCTAATTTTGAAATGTTAGTTAAGAATATCATTATTATTGATATAGAATTAACAATCATTACAAAATTATGGATTCTTTTTAATTTAAAAAAAAAAAAGGGTCCAATTGGTAAGGCAGATTAATTTTAAAAATAATATAACCCTTGGAAATACAAAATATCATTTTTCTATGGTGGATTTGGGCCTCCAAGATGAACTATGGGC
Source organism: Sesamum indicum (assembly GCF_000512975.1). NCBI lineage: Eukaryota > Viridiplantae > Streptophyta > Magnoliopsida > Lamiales > Pedaliaceae > Sesamum > Sesamum indicum. The sequence continues at coordinate 7,360,441 of NC_026153.1, forward strand.
CTAGCTTCTCCTCGGCCCTTACTAGAATTATTTTTTTGTATAAATAAAGTTTTCTTGTTTTTGTTTATTTTCTCTCATATTCGATTATTACATTTCTGATTGAGCAATCAAGGCCCAATATGACCTACTTGCTTCACCTCATTTATGAATAGTTAGATTGGCCCAACATCATTTATTCACCTCCCCCTTCCCCTCTTTTTTTTTTTTCTTTAAATTAAAAATAATTATGTTTACACCCCTTATCTATAATTTATTTATACAAATTACTCTATCATTTTTATGTAATTATACAAATTATTATTGGCAGTTAAAAATTAATGATAATTTATACAGAAACAATGGTATTTTTAGAGAATGTATGTATAATTTTTAAAAAATACAGGTGAATTGTGTAAATAATATCGATGTTTTTTATGGATATACATGTAATTTTATAAAAAATAGGAGTAATTTGTTTAAATAACTATAACTCATGGGACATAAATGTATAATTAAAAAAATGATTCACTTTAATGCAAATCAACAACATAAATCCAACCATACTCAAAATTATAAACAACTTTTTTTATGGTAAAAACAATGAATTTTGAACTAACTGATTACAATTTTTCATGTTTACTGTCTAAATCTAACAAAAACAGCTACAACAATCATATTCTAATCAACAATACCAAATAAATTATATTTAAACAACACATACTATTACAGTAGAAGGACAATATTTACTATGCAGTAGAGCAACTTATATAGCTATTTATATAATATGCATCAATGCAACCTTTGTATTAGAAGAGAAATTGAAAGTACAATTTTAAATATCTATAAGACCAATCATCGTCAACATCAGACTTTTTTGTTTTTTTTCTTTAGTATTACAAAAGATTTGACTTACTTCAGTCCAATTCATTATCATGACCAAATATGTGCTCTCAAAATCTTAGATCATTTATGAGGATATTTGTAATTTTCCGACTAATTTTATTTTTGCATCAACACAGAAAATTATATAATTTTTCTGATAGAAAGTAATTTAATTTTATTTAATTGAGCCAATTACATGAAAATTGGGACGAAGGCAAATGAGAAATATTGTGGAATGATGCCTAGGATTCTTGCAGTTCTGCACAAAATGAAATCCCACGTTGTTCATGTTTTTGTGATTTTCGTTTGTAGGATCACACATTATTTGTGCCTGTTTAGAGCTTTTAATTCCCATCTTATCCAAACTTTTACGTGCCCATCCATTTCATGGATATTCAGATAGAGTCATTAATAGGCACACTTTTTCTTTTTTTTTTCCTTTCCCAAAGAGTATTATATATTGATTTAATTTCAAATATTGCAAATAAAAAGAAATTTTACTTCTCTATATGTCCATATATCATATAATAGTATTGCATAAATTAATCTCGGTTCGAGAAATTAATTTAAGTCCAAAGTATTTTAAATTATTTATAAGATCAATTATAGAGTAATTAATATACAATGATTAATCAATTCTACAAAAGTGTAGTTGGCTATAAATTCGCAGCACGACGTCTTTATGTATAATTAATTCAAAACAACCCCAAAAAATGGTCCAAAATTTCAAAAATTCAATCACAATTTTATACTCATCAAAAAATGAATTACTTATAAAGTTCTAATTTGCTTCCCTATTTCATCAATTTATATTTCTTTTTATTTTCCATGAAAATCAATTTGGAAAAAAACACTAACATAATTATATCCATTTTTTGAAAAATGGACATTAAAGATAGACAAATTAAATAACACAACACAACAAAGTTAAAAAAAAAAAAAATGTAAAGTATGATTGCAATGTGATGAATAATTAATAAATGCAAAAAGAGGTGCAAAGAGTAGTAATTGGAAAAACATGATTTGGTCTAGGGGCATGCCATACCCAATGCCCTACCCAACTTATTCATCATTCTCAAGTTTAATTTGGTCAATGAAATTAATATCTTATATATATACACTTTGTTAAATAATTTAATTTTGTATATTTGTATATATATATATATGTTGAGGATGATATAAGAAAGTGTGCATTATAGTTCCCTCCTTCTGGTTTTTGGTCCTATAAAGAATGGTTTATTAATTTCTTAAAGGAAAATACATTATTGTGTGAAATTTTCTCTTTTGTTTCGCTGGAGAAATTGTATTTTTAAAAAATATATTAATCTATTAACTGGGATTTAACCCTTGAACCCCATTTCCTGTATATTTATTTCGACTAATTTAAACATAAAAATGTGTAGTTGAAAGTCACCCAACATGTTTAATGTGTTTTTGTTATTCATATTTCGATCAAAATTCGTATAATGGACACCATTTTAAACTTACTAGATTTTTACACGTTAGCTTAGACTTCATCAAATGAAAAAGAAAGAAAACGGAAAAAAAAAGGTTAGTAACCCCACTTACCAACATCTCCCATTACAAGAAAAGTAAGAGTTATAATGACAAGGGTTGAGGAACTTTGTCTTTTTAGAACATAATAAAAGGTATGTTACTGGAGCAATGTCAATGCCCCTAAATCTGCAGTGTCCCATATATGCATCATCACACAAAAATTTGACCCCTTTTTCACACTTTAATGTAACACTCATGTAATAAAACCAGTGTTTAACCAATTCCCACTCAGCCTACGCTACCAATAATCGTTGTCAACTCATTGATAGGTAAAAATATTTTATATTTTCGTCTATTACTCTCGTTGAATTATTGATTGTGGGTCACATATATTTCAAAGGTATTTAAATTATTCGATACGTTACAGTCTTTCATCATTTTTTTTTTATTTTCGACCTTGATCACGATCTTCTCTTTTATGATTCTTGCTGCATAAAAAAAAAAGGTTATGTACACCTAAAAGTGTTTAACTTTTTTTTTTTTCAATTAAAGAAAATATATCCTTGAAATATAAGTAGTATGGAAAAAAGGTGGTGTGAATAGGAGTATAAATAATTGGAAGGAAAGGTACAGATTTGTATGAAAGTGGAGACAAAATGAAAGAGGGAAATTTTGGAGAATAATAATATTTAATAGAAAGAAACAACATGATATCAATCGGTCATGAGTAGTGTGTCTTAGTCAAAATTCTCAAGCCCTATGTTGCATATATATCTCAATTGTCACATTCTAAATTCCATCATATCTTGCTTTTGAATTTTGATGATTTTTGCAATGTACAATAGATATGGCCCCACCTGCACCTCATCATAAATATTTTAATTAATTTGATTTCAAATATATATAATATGTCCAAAATCTTTATATGTATAAAGAATTAATTATTTACAAATTCATATTTGCATGTTTCTGTTTTTAAAACATTAAAGATTCCAATATATCATATTTTGTCTGAAACACCGTTATATTTATTATTTATATGAAAGTACATATATATATTTTAATATACACATAAATAATCATATATAGATATGTAATATAAAATATAAAAAATAAATTTTAAAAATATGTGTAGTATATTAATCCTTAATTATACAATTTGTTAGATGTATATCTCAATTAGTACATTTTACGAAAAAATAAAAGAAAAGTTGACAAGAAAAAAAGTGTAATTGATGAGATGTTAAAAGAATGGCTAAAAACGTCATCCGCCAGAAGATCAGTAGCGATTTTAGTTGAATGTGGAGTACTTAAAGTAGATGCTTACACCGTGAGGTTTTTAAGTCGCAGTTAAGGATCTCCACTTTTTCATTTGGAAAAAAGTCTCCTATAATTGAGAAAAAAAAAAAAAAAAACACAGATTGGCACCCTACGGATTCACCAAAAAGAACTCCAGCTGCATTATGTGTGCTGATCAAATTCTGTGTAGCTAATTATAGGATTGTTAACAATCAACACAAAGGTCAGAATGTACGTTTAATCCCATTGAACGACATGGCTAGAATTCAAACCCACATCAAAAGTATGAAAATACTCGACTTTAATCACTAGACCACAGTAATCGCTGATCAAATGTACCCTAATAAAAATTCTTGTACCAGACAAATCTCCTAAAAAATAAAATCATGCTATAGTAATAAAAATTAAATAAACAAGTAACCAAAACCCAAAAGGGTGCCCTAACTCATGTGATCCCAACTAGTTTGCTCCATCTTTTTATGCGACCCTCTTACCTACCCACCCTTTCAATTTATGAATAGTCATAATCAAGCTACATAATTATATTATTTAGGCCTAATTTTCTTCACAATTTTAAATAATTAAATATTACAAAAAGGAAATAAAATAAAGATTAATTTTGCAATAAATTGCTTTGTAATTAATTCATTCGGTATTTGTGACACATAAATTAGGCTTATCAAATCAACCTTAATTTTAAGGTATAGTTACACTCTCCTCTCGGAAGGTTTCGAGTAATTACACGTAGACTCCTTATAATTTGAAAAATTATATCTAGCATCTCTAAAGTTTTGTTTTAATCTAACAAATAAGTCCCTTTGTTAGTCAAAATTCATTGAATTATTGTAATAACAAAAAAGAAATCAGAAAAAAAAACTTATATTTACTCTCGATTGACTTATTACTGACTTATTGCAGGTCAAATAAATTTTTATAACCAAATTACCTTCATTTTTTTACGCATTAATACATGTGAGGAGATATATATTCACCGTTATAAGGATAATTTAATCTAAAAAAAATTATTTAACGTGCAATAAGTCAATTAAGGATAAATATCATATTTTCATTCAGCTTTTCCGTTAATATCGACAAATTCTGTGAATTTTGACTAACGAAAATACTTATATGTTAGACGGAAGCAAACATCAGGGGTATTAAATGTAATTTCTCGAACCATAGGGGTCTGCATATAATTACACCAAACTTTAAAAAAGCAAATAGTAATTACCTCGATATTTTGAGACAATCTTTTACTTGTTATTTTTTTTTAGTAGCGTAGTAGAATGGAATCATCACGGTTTCACAAATACCTAAGAAATATTCGTTAATTTATACATAAATAATGAGAATATTCCGAGTTAATTATGAAAAGGTGCAGAAAATAACCGGGTTTTGTCAGCTAATCACAATTATCGAGAACATGATTAATTAACGCTGTTATCGTGAGAGAATTTAGGTTAAGGAATGTCTCTATCATGACAAAAGTACAAGGATTTGAAACTATATATTCTCTTTTTTTCCACATTAAATATATATATATATATAGATCAGTTACATAGCATATTATAATCTGAACGGACCAAATTTGAACTGAATTTCTCTTCACCATTTTATGATATACCTAAATTAGAAGAAGGGGGGTCCGAAGAAAATGGGCAGTCTCGAAATGTAGGGGCCATAGGGCATAGGTCCTTGCAAAAGACACAAACACGAGGAGAATGTTGTCCGAAAGGGACAACTGAAAAGTCTGAAAATGGTAAAATTATGATGCCCTAAGGGGACATAAAGGGGAATGGGTGTTGGACCACTGCACCATTTGAACAAAAACTTTGAATAAACTTCTAAAATTTGGGACTCCTGTCCTGTCCTCTTGAACATCAACAGCATTGGGTTCATTTTTAAGAGACTTTTGGAATTTATAGTTTTGGATTATCAACATGACGTGGAATAAAATATTTATATATTTTTTAAGCTATTTGAATTCACATATATTCAATTTTTAGTCCATTTTTATTTTTAAAAAGTAAATCGATATTTCTAAAACAACCAACATACTATTACAATATTCAATACGCAATGCAACAATATTTCTAAACCAATCCATAATTTTAAAGCAAACAAAGAAATAACATATACTTGCATTGTGAGACGCCACCATTCATCGTCAAATTTTATTCTTTAGTAATTCTCGTCTTTTTTTAATACTCTCTCGTCATTATTTTTTGGGTCGAATGTTTTATCATACTATTGCTTATGCTTTTTGAGTATCTTTATGTCCAAATTTTATAACTTATGATTCACTTCATAAAATAAATTTTGAACCTATTTGATATAATTTCTGAATCTGTCATTTAAGACATCTCGAACGTGTTGTTTTCATAATTCAATTTAAAAATTTATTCTATTCTTTTCAGAGTGTTTGATAATTGGATAGAAACTTTACAGTCTACTCAAAAATATTATCGCTTTCGCTCAATCACACAGTCAATTACATATTCAGTTCGTTGCATTCAAATTCAATTATACTAATAACTCTAATTATTTCAAAACTTGAATTCTCATCACCTTTTTAGATTAATAACTCAAACTGGACTGTGGGTTTAGGGGCTCAAAGCAACCTTATACCTGTCAACAAAAATTACACTACAATTATTACATCTGTGCTGTGTGAATTAAGCATCTTCTCTAATTTATCTGTTTAACAATATAAAATTAAACATAGCTGTAAAAAGCGAATTTCATGGATACTTAGACAACTTTTTACCATTGTCCAAAACTAAAAGAGAATGTCGGTCAAGGTAAAAAAATATAGGTGACGTTTTTATTTTAGCGACCAATATTATTATCCTGCATGAATTTATTAATACATACGAATTAGTATGATGATACCCCAACACAAACTAAAAAAAGTTGTTGCAATAAATAATTATTGATTACGGCTACACAATAGTTGTTGGTTGTGATTTTGAACAGTGTGGTTAAAAATTTATTATGGTTAAAATATTTGTCGTGAAAAAATATTTATTATGGCTCAAAATCATGGTGGATAAGATAATTTTTTACAATAATTTATTTAAACATAGTTACTAATATTTTTTTATCACGGCTTTTAGTCATAATCATTAAAATATAAGCAATAATATTTTTTCTTTCCAGTAATATCAAGAAGTGGATAAATAATTAGCGACGGAAAAATCTTGATTGAATCCGTCGCAAGTCCAATGATTTGGAGCAAAATAGCGACGGCGATCTCCATCATTACCGTGGAGAGACCTAATAATGGCTGCAGTAAAAGCAATTCGCTTTTCTACTGTCTTGTTACTTCTCAATTTTCATCTCATGAGTAATTATTAAGAAAAAGCTCACCCATCAAAGATATATAATTTAATCACATATAGTTTCAATTATATTAAAAAAAAAAATTGTCGATGATTAATCACATATTGACTCTGATTTTTAGGATAAGAAAGTTATTTTTGTTTTTAATTGATTAAAAGTCGCCGAAAGACAACCAATACAACAGTTCATATTAATTGTGATCATTGAAGCATTTTTACGACGACGTCGCGTTTGATCTTTAATTACTATTCAAAAGACGAGCCCGTTACCACAAATCTATCGTTATACAGAACGGATCATAATCATTTTTTACAATCAAAATATGATTGTTTACTACGTACTTAAAAACGAGTTCGTATCAAAGTTGATTCGATGCCATATGGTCTAACTTGAATTATGCAATTTTAAATCCCGAATTGCAGCTCTGTGCACCGACATACCTTAAATTAATTTTGATTTGAGTATTGAAAAATAATCGCCTAAAAAATTTTGAGAAATATCACTAATGTGTATATGTATTTCAAGCTGACATTAAAAAGTAATTAGCTATGTCGGTACGTAACTCTCTCTTTTTTCGACGTTACATCAGTAAATAATGATATACTAACTCACCAATAAATAATTACATAATTCAAACTTATTTAATCTTTTATTTCACACTATATATGAGCACCCACATTTGCATGGTATGCTCAACTATACCCATTTATTTAAAAAGAAAGTCAAATTTTGGTACCAAATCATGAGCCAAACAGTCACAATAAAATTTAAAATAGGAATTAAATAAAATAAATAGTAGAGCAAGTGTACCCTCATGCTAGAAAACAAAAACGGACATCATTGACTTCTAATCATGATCCAAATCCGAATCTGAGTCCTTAATATTTTTATTTTAGATTATAATTTTGAAATTTCCAAATGGATGTCCAATTTTATTACAATATTAATTTAGATTACCTACCAAATAATAAAATAAAAGTATATAAAGATGAGCGTCATGGTCCAAGTGGGACTACCGTCCTGCTCGGACACGTACCCCACGTTAGAGGAAAGACTTCTGTTTTTCCTAATACCCTACTCCTTTTTCTTTTTCTTTTTTTTTTTAAATTTGAATTGAATATAAAAATATTGAATAATTTGAATTACGTTATATCGTATAAGGTAGAACTTGTCTTTAATGTGATATGGTTGACATAATTTTATGTTTTCAGACCTAATTTATATTTATATATATATATATTTTTTTAAAAAAATAAAGAATTAATTATATTTAGACCTTTTGTAAAAGTATAAAATTTATACTTTCTTCCAAAAAAGTTTTAAAATTGTATTATGATTCTTTAAAAAATTCACTGTTTGCACCTGATCCCCTTTCGTTAGAGTGGACAAAAGATGACGACGTTAGCAAAAAAATTACATAAATTTTTAATTTTACCTATTGTTTAACATTTTCTTGTAATAATTTTATATTTATAAAGAAAAAACTATAATGATATTAATCTCATTCTATATATATATTATATTTATCTCTTTATAAATATAAAAATATACGTAAACAAGTTGAATAATGGGCAAATTAAAAAAAAATTATGTATTTTTGTCCAAATCATAACGAAAGGGTGTTAAGTGCAAAGAAAGAATTTTGGGATATAAGTGTAATTTTAAAATATTTAAAAAAATAGAAAGGAGGAGTCCAAAGTGTAATTAATTAAAAAATAAATGATATATATAATTTTTGTGTAATATAATTGAAATTATGAGGGGTAATAATGAGTTTTTGAGATGAGGAGAGCAACTTCCTCTAGTGGGCAATAACCCTTTTTCCAGGGTACAACCCTCTGAATCACTGAATCCTACTTCTGAATGCGACTTCTCCATGTAAGTGGCAATTTTGGAACTACATACAGTCTTTGTTTGGAAGCAACTTCAATAGATTATAGTGGATACTATTGACTATTTCTAGTTTGAAAGTTATTTTTTTATGGATTTTGTTCTATTTTTACTAAGAATTAATTCATATGTATTATTGTCAAAACTTTAGTCCTAAGCTAATTAAGTGCCTAATCTATTTTTAGCTTCTTTTTTATTTCAAAATGATTACGTACGAATTTCATAAGTAATTATATGTTTGCTCTGACTGAATTGTGACTTATATTTGAATTGAATTGTAAATTTCTATTGATTATCGAGAATTCGTACTGGACTTGGAGTGAAGTTGGCATCATGTGTGGTATGGGATTTTTTATGAATGGTTGATTTTAAAATCACTTAACATAACTCGAATTGAATTGATTGATTTATTATTTTGGTGGTAACTTATGATTATACGATTTAATAAAATTAAGAGGTGTATTTGACTAGATTATTGAAATGTCTGGATTTAAATATAATATTTCATTTATATAAAAACATATCATGTTTTGAAAAATGTATATCATGCATAATAATGATAAGATTTTTCTTTATAATATTTGGGGAAAGAAATTTAGAATTAAAAAATATTTGGAAAAAATTGCGATGTATTCTTTTATTATTTGAGTTGGTTTTGAAACTTTTTAGGAATTTCAAATTTTTGTATGATTTTTTTGAAAATATGTTTATATTTTCAAATAAATAAATATATTATTGCAACATTAAAATAAGTAAAATATTAAATATTTAAATTAATTAATAACTCCAAAAAAATAAATATTACTATTAAAAATAAACTAATAGTTAAACCCAAATTTAGGATCATGACCAAATTTTTGTATCTCAAGATTTAGTTTTTGTTGGGAGATAATTTAAAGGGGACAATTCTTGACTGAACCAATTCCAAGATTCTTTGTGCAGTCCCAAAACACAGCTACAAAAAATTTCTGACTGCCCTAAATCCCCCTGAATTTAGTTGAATAAAACCAGAAAAGTACACCCCCTCCCCCCCCCATCCCCCCACCCTACAGCCCTGTTTCCAGCACCCTCCTCTCATTGATTAATCATCATGGCGCATTTTAGCACACTGGCCCCACTCTCCCTCTGCAATAGTGTAACAAAAGGAAAAGCAGCATCAGAGGCATCATTCATACTCAGCTTGCCCCACTAAAAAGGAGAACAAAGAGAGCCCAGAAAACCAAAACTTCAACCACACACACTGAAAACACACACTCAGAGCGACATATACATGTTCTTTCACACTACAGAGACATAAAGCTCTGTTCTTTACTCCAAGAATTACAATTCTATCAAAAAACAAGTCTTCAAGCTTACATTTTTTGTGCGTTTGAGAATGGAGAAAGTTGTTGTTGCTGTTAACTGCGAGCTTAAAGCTTGTGGGATAGTGTAGAACTCTCCTAGTTTTTTTTCCCTTGTTCAGCTGGGAAAAAGAGAATTCTTTTTCCACTTCTCTCCAGTTTCCTTCTCTCATTTTCACTTTCTTTTCCTTTTCTCTCTCAAGAATGGGTTGCAAGAGAATGATAGCTGGGAATTTGGATCCAGAGAGGAAAAGGAGTGGTGGGTTGAGAACAAAACAGGCAGGGCGTGGGTCTTGCAGAGGAAGTTAGGCTAAGGCCCTCTTGCTATATTGAGGAGAAAGAAGTATGTTTTCCCTCAGGGAGGAATAATCTTATATTCCTCTGTCCTCTCAGGTCCTCAAGTGAATCTTTCGGTATATCTTTCATATATAGATACATTCTTCAAGAATATTCATATTCTGCTGCTGCTCCATTAAATTGTTGTGATGGGGTACTTGTTGAAAGAGGCTTTGAAGACTCTTTGTGGAGTCAACCAGTGGTCTTATGCTGTTTTCTGGAAATTTGGATGCCAAAACCCAAAGTAAGAGTTGAGAAAAATTCACTTATAGTTTCTTTTGTTTTTGATTTTTGGTTAATGAGGAAAATAAAAAAGAGTAAAGTTAGATTTCATTTCAGTATTTCTATGGTGACATATATTCCCCACTTTTGTTTTCTGTTAATTTTCTGGCCTTCTGGTAAAAATGTCACTGTTTGATGTGTGCTCTTTTCAGTTGCTTTTGGTTAATTTTTGTTGGAAACAATCTCTCTCTCTCTCTCTTCTTGGAATTTTGTGCTGACCACTTATAAAGGAGAGCAAATGAGAGAACAAAAGATGAAGTTCTTCATTCTTTTGTGCCCTAGCAAAAAAAGAGTCAAGTGCAAGCAAACAGACTATATTCAACTCCTTTAATTTGCCCTTTTTCTGTTTTGACCAGATTACAGATTTATTAGATATGGTTGTCTTCTTCTTCCCCCCTCCCTTTTTGGCCTTGTGATCATACAACTTTCTTTTTCTCTAAGTTTGGACTTTTCTGGTTGGTCCATTCAATTTGTCTTGGAGAATCTTAGGGGAAAGTATACAATATATTTGTTTTAATCTGATAAAAACCTATATACTGCTATGATATCCTGTGCATGGCTTTGTTGATTTCTGTTGTTGTCCTTATTGTTTGCATCTATGTGTACTAACCTTCTTCTGCAACATTTCCCCTGTGTTTCTGGATTCTGTTTCCCACTTTTTGAACCTTTTCACCATGAGTTCTAATCTTCTGAATAAAGATTTTGTCTTGTTAACAATGAGCTAAATTTTTGGTTTGACAGGCTTTTAATTTGGGAAGAATGTTATTATGGGCCACCATCATGTTCCGGGCTTGCAGGGATTTCTGGAAATGGGAATCCAGAAATTTCTTTTCAAGGCTACGATGCTTCTTGCGTTTTCGCTGAAACTCTTCACTCACAGCACAATATTCCAGCAGGGAATAAGGTGCATTTGCTTGTGAATGAGATGATGATGGACAATCATGTCAAAATTGTAGGACAAGGGTAAGCAATTTATGCTTAACTTGGCATGTTTCCTGTCCTTGAGATTGTAAGAAGTTTCACTGAACATACTTAAGTTAATTTAAGTTAATTGTCTGATTTTGTTTCTCAGGTTGGTTGGAAGGGTTGCATTTACCGGAAACCATCAGTGGATACTATCTGAAAATTATTATAAAGAAGCCTATCCACCAGAGGTATTTTAGGATCCTTGTGTAGGATCCAACTGTATTGAATTCTTAAAAACTTAAAGTTCCATAATGTGATGCTAACTTTTGGCATTTTACCTCAAGTTTTAACATTAAACCATTACAATATGAACAGTTCTTCCATCTTCCATGATAAGTTAAGCCTGTAAGCTCATTTTAGTTGTAACAGATGCTTCAAAAACTTGCATATATTAGATTATTTATGGAAATCCTAATACAGAAATCAAACAATTTTGAGAAATAATGTTGAGAGTTCTTTTCTTGCCTTGATAGGCATAAACCTCTTGTATTTTTGTTGGTCTTCCAGGTTCAAAATGAGGTCTGTCAACAATTTTCAGCTGGCATGCAGGTTTGAAGATTGACATACCTTTGTGGTGGTTATCTATGTCATCTAGATTTCGTTGTTTAATTAACTCTGTTTCTTATTTTTTCCTTGTATCAGACTCTTGCAGTTATCCCCGTTCTTCCACATGGCGTAGTTCAATTTGGTTCATACTTAACAGTAAGTTATTTCTTTTAATTATCCCTGTTGAAATATAAACAATCTTAAGTAGCTGAGCACAAGTTTCCTTGTCGGTATAATTTATGATGGTTAAAGGCAAGGTTACATTGTTTGTTGTAAGTCATTGACTTCCATATTTGCTTGGAATTTGAGAGATGCCCTAGTGACATTCACAGAGAAGTTTGAATAGCCATTGGAAAATGTCGTTGACTTAGCACGTTTAACTTTTATCTGCACTAAAGCAATATATAACTTTTAGCCTATAATCTGTATTCTCTGATTGTATGGCGTTCAAATTACTAAGGTTGACAATATCACCAACTCCTTAATAGTATCTCTTTGATGAATTTCTTACATGTCTAAGAGGAAAGTTACTTTGCTTTTACCATGTCCTTGATGTTTCGGCAGCCTTATTCGTTAGAATGTCATGAAATCATCTTAAGACTTTGCCATATATATTTTTAAGCCTTCGGCTGCTGATTCTGTTGAGTCAAACATCATTTTTGCTATTTCAGATTCTGGAGAATATGGGATTCGTGAATGATGTGTTGTCATTAGTGCATCAGCTGGGATGTGTGCCTGGTGTCTTGCAACCTGAAATTTATGTAGCAAACGAACGCGCTCCGACAATTGGGGTTCCCTTATGTACTGCATATTCCACTCCAGGCGAATTGCCTCTTGAATCAAATATGATGAATGCCTCTTCTTTATCCGCTGACAGTTTTAGATATGTTGGATGCTCAGCTCAATCTTCTGTGTTTAATAGTCAAATGTCATATTCTTTAACTGGTGAAATCCAGAACGAGATGCGTCCTGGTGCAGCTTTGCAAGCTTCAAACTCAAGCTCATCTCGTTTTATGCCTCATGGTCTCCACGAGGAAGCCAAAGTTGCTCGAGCAGTAAAGTGTCGGACAAACCAATTTATGAACGGAGTGGTTAAAGCTGAAGTTATCCCATCAAATTTAGATACGTGGACAAATCAAAATTCTTCTCCACACATCCCTAGGTCCATAAATTCCGGTTCAAATGAAGGTTTTGTCGGGCTCCCATCTGTTGAAGCAAATGGACTATGTGAAGGCGCATATATGAATCCCCTGTCAGGTACAGATTCTTTTTCAAATGGTACCAAGAAACCCTGTGAAAATATCATTTCCAAGAATCCAACTTCAAGCGGGCTTAAAAATTTGAATCTGACTAAAACAGAGGCTTCTTTCTCTGATTCTGTTGACCATTTGACAACAGATTCTTTGCTTACTTATTGCTCTGGTACTGAACATTATCACATGAACGAGAAGGTTGCCCAAAGTGACTTATATCCCTGTAAGGACAAGATAGAACAAAATGCAATTGATGCTCATGATATTCCTCTGACTCGAGATAATGAGCATCTGAACATGGCTGAGCTCATTCCTGGTTTTGTTGAAGATTACAGAAAGCAGAAAATTGATCCAGTTACTAATACCAATTACAATGATTCAGGCGCCCAACCTCAATCAGGAGATGATTTGTTCGATATTTTGGGTGCTGACTTTAAGAACAAAATGCTCAGTCATAGCTGGAATAGTTGTCTGAGCAATGGACCAGCCACAAGTACGCATAACTGGGATAAGAATCATTCTGCATGTAAAACGAGTCTGGCTTCTTCAGAAATACATTCTACTAGCCAAGGGAACTCAGAAAGTGGGATTTTCTCCTCAACTGGAACTGACCATCTCCTGGATGCTGTGGTCTCTAAGGTTCATCCCTCTGCTAAGCAGACATTGGATGACAATGTTTCGTGCAGCACAACGTTGAGTAATATGGGTAGTTTGTCGGCCCACAAGGCTTTGCTCCCGTGTGGACAGTTTGGGATTTCTGATCATGCGAACGGAGAGTTATTGGGCATTCCCAAGTATCTGGCAAAAGCAGGGGCAATGAGCTCTTTCTCATTGAGAACTGGTTCTTCCAAAGAGCACTCAGGAGCCTATTCCCAGTGTAGTAACGTGTATGATTCATGGATCGAAAATGGTCATAACTCGAAACAGAACAACAGCGCGTCTACTGGATATTCTAAGAAAGCAAATGAAACGAGTAAAACAAACCGTAAGAGGCTCAAACCGGGTGAGAATCCAAGACCTAGGCCAAAAGATCGCCAAATGATCCAAGATCGTGTGAAGGAATTAAGGGAAATTGTGCCTAATGGGGCAAAGGTGATACTTCCCTTTTTTCTCTTTTCTTTTAATCATGTTGTGATAAGATAATTCTTGCACATGGCTTGTCCCACTTATATATGTCTTGTTTTGTCTCTACTCGAACGTACTATCAAACATATGCTTTTCCTGCAAAGTGTCACAAAGCACGCTGACAAGCTAAAGCAAACTATGGGGTCCAAGGTGCGAAATACTATTTTAAACCTTAACTATGTCGAATGTGTGAATTGCTGTAAGAGAAGAAGTCATAGCTGCATATGTAATATTACGTCAGCCATCTGAATAAATTATTCGATTAGAAATACATAGAAAGTGGCATTAGCTCCTCTGTAAGGTTCATCCAAGTGGACAAATCAACTACTGTTGCAAAGTGAAGTATGGAAATAAAAGGAACATCTTATATGTCTTTTTTCATTGAGTTTCAGATTATTAGCAAGGATGGTGGTTTGGTTTTGAAAGATAATTTTGAAGGAGGAGCAACATGGGCCTATGAAGTAGGATCACAATCTATGGTCTGCCCAATCATAGTCGAGGATCTAAATCAGCCCCATCAAATGCTTGTGGAGGTAATTGCAACCATCCGTCAAACACTCAACATCTGGAAACAAAATGCATTTGCCTTTCTTCTACACAAGACACGCCATTATTACATCCTCAGATGTTTTATTCTTTTTCTCATGCTTTTCCTTTGTTGCAGATGCTCTGTGAAGAAAGAGGCTTGTTCTTAGAAATAGCTGATATAATTAGAGGACTGGGATTAACAATCTTAAAAGGGCTCATGGAAACTCGAAATAACAAGATATGGGCACGCTTTGCTGTAGAGGTAAAGTCAACAAGAAAATGTGCATATCATTGAATTGGATATGTTAATACTTTTTGCAGAGAACGGAAACGTTGATGCTTCTTTATGCTATGCAAATAAGCTGTTAACTGCACTTTCTCTAACAGGCTAATAGGGATGTTACGAGGATGGAGATATTCCTCTCATTAGTTCGCCTCTTAGAGCAAAACGCAACAGCCGATATTCCACAACCCAATGACATTAGCTGCGACAACATGAGGGTTCAACATTTTCACCAAGCTGCCTCGGTTACTGCAACCGGTAGAATCCATAGTTCACAGCAATCAAGTTGATGACTAGATATGTCCAAGATATGTTACGAGCGGGCGAATCAGAGGCTCACCATGACTAACATTTCTTCTGAAATAACATTTGTTGTTCCGATCCATGACTTCGTCCGCGAGCAAAACTGTTGCTGATGTTTGGTTTGCAGCAGCCTAGACAGAATTCGGCAAAGGAACTGCTTCGAGGGTCTGATCATGCATTATCAACCGTAACTTGTAATTGGAAGTACTAAGTAGTTGTCTGTTTTATCCTTGTGTTACACTACTAGTTCTAGTACTTGGATTGATGCGCAGGTGGATAAGGAAATAGAGAGCAAGGTGTCATCTTGGTTTGCAGCAGTTTCTTGATCTACTAATGTATAGTAAGGATGGGGTGTGATAATTAGGACAATTGCTTCTTCATTTTACACTTCTTTCTCATTAATGTAAGATTTTCTGGACTTTCTTTTGTCTTCAATTTCTGTTCGATTTTTCCTCATTGGTCTTTGTTCAATCGTCATCTTGCAGTGTACTTTTGTTAAGATATTAATATTAAGTGATTCTTTTTAATTACTAAAATTTTTAAATATTATTTAACATGGTATTAAAGTCAGATAGATCAAGCTATTGGTTCGAATCTTGTTACCACCCAAAGTTTCACGTCTAGGATTTCTATGACGGGATACGTGGAAAAATATTAATATTAAATAATTTTTATTTCTAACGGTTTCAAAAGAGAATAGTCCCTGTTAATCAAATGTAGGAAAGGAAAACAGGGTTGCTTGCATTTTTTCCAACACAGATAGAAAACTTGCACTAAATAACTATATTAGTCTAATCATCCACTAAATAGTTTTCTTGTCTTTTTCTTTTTAATGAATGATCAAATTACTAAATAATCAATTTTTTCAAGGATAGACATCAATAGACAATAAAAAATAACTTGGAGTCACGACTCCAAGAAATTTCAAAAGAAATCAATATCAAAATCAAACAAGTCATCATCTCAGATAGCAACTTGCCCTATTTTTTCTAAACTTTTTCAAACTTGCATTAGTTTTATAATTTATCTTTTAATAATATTAAAATAACTGAGGCCATGGTATGTATCATGAAGGGATGTGGCAAATTGTAATTTACATATATGTGATATAGGAAATAGACAATTAGCTCTCTTGTGAAAAATAAAACAGCAATTTATCCTCCTAAATGTTTAAAAAGATACAAAATACCCCCTTCATATGAGTGGTGTTGTGCATGCATGAATTTTTGTTTTTCTTTTTTACCTTTTTTTTTTTACAATCGTTGGATCTTATATAATATAAATCAACTGTTCATACTTTTTTCTACAGTAATCTACTGTCCAAATCATATGTTACTTAATCTTTGGCCAATACCTTATCTTTTCAAATCAACGATTGAAATTTAGTCTCATATAAAATATTTACATATAAAATTTATAAAAATATAAAAAATACAAATAATTTAAAAGGCAAAAATTTATATTATTCATTATATAAATTTATTTTTATAATTTTATAAATTTATAGTAAATTTGAGCCATTGATTTAATTTAGATGAATGTGATATCAAATATAAACTGTTGATTTGAATCAGAAATAAAATAAACCATCGATTTGTTTATTAGATCCGAACCATTGGCATATATAAGACAAGATCTAATAATTTATAATTAAGGATATACGGTCATTTTATAGTGAAAGATGAAGCAAAGTCGCACTAAATGCACGTACACAACACCACTCACGTGAAGGGGGTATTTTGCATCTTTTTTAAACAATAAGGGGGATAAATTCCTATTTTATTTTTTATAAAGAGACTAATTTGCCTACTTTCTGTATCACATGTAGGTAATGTGTATGATGATCAAGAGATCAAGCACAAATTCTTGTTTCTATTTTGACAAATTAGGAAGAAATCCCTTTATTTCTTGTTAGGAGTAACGTCGTATTCGTGGATCTATGCTGCATGCATTTGAATGGAGCTTTGAGAGTCGCTGTCAGAATGTCAACACGAAAAGTTTTGCATGTAAGAGATATATACTAATTTGCTGTTGTAGGAAAATTGGAAGTGAAGGGAGGCAGATACGAGGCATCATGTCCAATGTAGTATATATTTATATAGTATCTCCCAAATCCTAAAATGGACAAAATTGACATGTCTAAAACAATACTATTTAAGGCTCTGATTCCATTGCCTCAATATTGTAACTTGAGGTGGAGAACAACACTGCCTAAACCAAAGTCGTAGATACGATAAAAAATAGTCTTATAACTTCAAAAAAATGTTCCACTTCACGTGTTCTTAATTTAACGAAAATGAGTAATATGACGTGAATCGCAATTTTTTTGGACTTGTAGGACTAAATATGTTGAATAGTAAAATAATAAGATCAAAATCGCAAATAGAATAAGTTATGGGACGTAAATTGTAATTTTCCACCAAAATCATATGTTTTCAAAATAGCCGAGCTTATTCTTTTATCCAAATTAATAAGCTAGCGAGCTTATCTTTTTCTCTGATTTAAGATCTTTGTGTATATATCTTTTCTTGTTCCTAATAGACTAGTCTTCAGATAAGATATCTTTATCAGAATTGCCAGAAATCTGGTCAAATTATTTGAGCCTTAGCTATAAATAAGGCTCAACCTTTCAAAATCAAACATGAATTCTCTCCCTTTAGGTGAAGTTGATGTGGTCCTTGGTGTTAAAGTAAAGAAATTGAAAATGAATTTACAGTATTTCGATTACACTACATTGAAAAAAATACTAAAGAGATTTGATTGTTTTGATGAAATACCAATGAGAACGCCTTATGAACCTAACAAGTCTTTGAAAGAATAATAATGATGTGTCTCACAAGCGAATATGCAAAAATGATAGAATGTGTTATGTTTCTCATGAGTTACGCTACACCTGACATACATATGTTGTTAGTAGATTAATTCGCTATACTCATAATTCCAAACAAATATTGGAGTGAACTTCGTTGTCTGTTAAGACCTAAAAGGTACTATGAATTTTACCAATTTTTGTATTGAGTTAGAAGGTTTTTATGATACAAACTAGGTAACAGATAGTGATGAAGTGAGTTCTATTAGTGGGTACTGTTCACTTTTAGGTGGAAATCTCTTTCATGGAGATCTACAAAACAAACTTGTATTATTCGCTGTATTATGGAATCTGAATTTACACCTCTTGAAATAACATGTCAAGAACTTGCTAGGATATTTACTATTGTGGGGGGGTCATCTATGTTAGTCTTATTGAATTGTAACTCCCAAATAGCCATTAGACATGGTGTGGTTAAGGAACTCTTGAAAAATGGAATAGTCTCCTTAAAATATGTGATATTCGAGAGGAACTTGTAAAATCTTCTCACAAAAGGATTAAACAAGAAGAATTATTCTTGGATCTTGAGACGCCATGGGACTTAAACCCTTGGATTGATGAAATATGATGGATATATACGATTTTGATGGTTGTGCTGGAATTCATTTTTAGGACCGCCGCTCATCCACGACACAACTTTGATTGTTCTTGCACTCCCTGCAATCCCCGTCAACTTATAGCAAAGTTGGTCGTCATTCAAACATATACAAGTGTAAATATAATTTAATACAATACAGACATTTCATTCGTCAAATAGACTTTGAGAATGCATGTCATACGTTGACAATTATAAACAATAAGATACGACAACATAATGCATAGAGAGTAGTCAATAGCTTTGGAGAATATTGATTTGGCAAGTTTTAGCTGAACATCTGATGAGGAGAATTTTAGGCATCCGTTGTTGGTCTTGTAATAATTATATTCTCAAGGCTTCCAAAACACAACTCTATCAGAAGAGCAAGTGGGAAAATCCTTTATTTCAAGGAACATATTCAATGCTTGCACCACTACTACAATTTCAATACCTCAAAATCAAACCAAAAGCCTGTAGGCATAGATCATGTCTGATACAAGGATTTTCTTTCCTAAAGAAAAAAGACATATTGAAACTAATTAATATCAAACATGTACAAGATGATGATACTTAGAAAATTTTGCAGTTTTGATAATGACAACTTTAGACATGTGTGTTTTTTGTATGTTATTTATCATGATATTCTCTTTCAATGGTTCAGACACAGTTCTGAGAAGAGAAAGTGGTTAAGTCCTTTATCTCAAGGAACATATTCAATGCCAAGGAACAATTCATCTTTTCATTTCCAACCAAGACATGCATTTTTCAAATCAGACAAAGAAAGGCCTGTGGAACATATAGATCATGTCTGAGACAAGGTTTGTATGGTTAGATTTTTAAGGCCCTTATCCGTTTGTCTGAAGATTAAACGAGCAGGCGTGTAATTTCACTTGTCTCGTCCTTACACCGATCAAACTTGTAAAATCTTTGAAGAGATATTGACTGCATATTTATGCATACCAGTTCATAGAAGCACTTAGGATGTTCAACTTGGCTAGGGATAACGATTAGATGATTCTAAATGGTCCAATCAATCTGCTATTCCAAGTAAAAATCGAGCTCTTTACCAGAACCGAACCACTCTCATTTATGGAAAACAGATAAACCATCCAAAGTTAGAACTCCACTTAGTCACCCTGCTATTACAACCCCTTCTTTTCCTGAACTGTCATTGTACTTGTCAAGGTACAAAAAGGCACCAAAACCTATTCATTAGAACACATAAAAAGAAGATATTCTTATTCATGTGACTCATGTCCACATGCATTCTATCCTTATATAAGTCAGCGATCGTTACTTCTGTAGACAGCCACATCTCATGCAAAATGCGTTAACAGTATTATCGTATATGATAAATGGAAATGGAGTCAGTAAATATAGAGAAAGCGAGCATTTTTCTCAGTGGATTAAAGGCAAAGATTGCAGAAATTGCTAGGCAAACTAAAAAGGTGGCAATGGACGATCCAAGAAGATTGATCCATTCGCTGAAAGCTGGACTTGCTCTCACGTTAGTCTCGTTGTTCTACTACTTCCAGCCTCTTTATACCAGCTTTGGTGTCTCAGCAATGTGGGCTGTCATGACCGTTGTCGTTGTCTTTGAGTTCTCTGTCGGTAGGTTTGCTTTAGTATTAGAGACCTACAATTATCCCGAATGTTATTACATGCACTGTTTTAGTTTAGGTTCAGGATTACGTTCTGAGTTAAAGCAAAATAATGTTGCAAGAAACATGACAGAAACCTATGACTTTCTGCTATATTTTCAGGTGCAACACTTGGGAAAGGCCTGAACAGAGGTTTGGCAACCTTGGCAGCTGGTGCTCTAGGCCTCGGAGCTAATCACCTGGCAAGTGTAAGTGGAAAAACATGGGAACCAATCTTGATTGGACTATTTGTCTTCTTACAAGGTATTTTTGGATTGGAACAACATGAAATTCCATACATCCTTAACTCTCCCGATATACATTAACAGCATGATGACCTTGCAGCTGTAGCATCAACGTTCATACGATTCTTTCCCACGGTGAAGGCTAGATACGATTACGGGATGCTAATATTTATCTTGACGTTCTCTCTCATCTCTATATCTGGTCTACGATCTGATCAAATACTCGAGTTGGCTCATAAGAGGCTGTCCACTGTACTCATCGGTGCATCCACTTGTGTGATCATATCAATCTTCGTCTATCCCGTGTGGGCCGGTGAAGATCTTCACAAACTTGTTGCTCAAAACCTAGAGAAACTTGGAGGTTTCTTAGAAGGTATATACATATCTATGATACATTCCATCTTAAATTTTATCAAATTATTACATGAATATATATGTTTTCATTACAGGTTTCGGGGATGAGTATGTGAGAACATTCGATCAGGAGTCAGAGAATGGAAGAACATCATCTCTAGTTGGCTTGAACAGTGTTCTTGATTCCAAGAGCAAAGAAGAAACATTGGTTGGTGAAATTAAATAATTACACATGATCATATGTAATTATTAGGACAAAAATGTAAGCATTAAACTGTTTATATGATTAATGAATGTGTGTATTGGCAGGCAAATTTTGCTAGATGGGAACCAGGGCATGGACAGTTCATGTATTGGCATCCATGGAAACAGTACTTGAACATTGCCAACTTGACAAGACAGTGTGCCTGTCGAGTTGAAGCACTCAACGCCTACCTAAATTCTAAAACTCCAGTATATATCTTACAAACCACTTTTCAGTTAATTACCAATTTTTACATCCATCTATCATACTAAAATATTCAAATTAAGGTAAAATTGAAACAAATTTGGGACATCCAAGATTATATGCAAAGAATTTTGGTTTTTATTTATCTAGAGGTACATTCTATCTATTAATATTTTCATAGGAGTCTATCACGTTGAACCCCTACTAATATATATATTTAGGGAAAATTACAATGAGCACTTCTGAAATTTGTCATGAGTAATAATACATTCTCATTTTTTAAAAAATTACAAATACCTCATGATGACCGTTTAATAAATACTCCTACAATGGACTGTCATGAAAGTATTTATTAGACGAGTGTTAATATCAGAAGGAGTATTTGTAATTTTTCAAATAATAAATCGATAATTATAATTATAACAAACTCCATGGGAGCCAGTTGTGATTTATCTGATATGTATACAGATATATATTAAAATTTAATTTTTTGTAGGCATATTAAACTTAAGACAATTTTGGCAGGCATCCCAAGAAATCCAATGCATGATTGCAGGAATGAGTACAGAATCAGGAAAAGCGCTAAAAGAACTGTCATGGGCAATCACAACAATGAGCAGGCCGCCCTCTCCCAATCCCCACATACCCAACCTGAAAATCGCATCCAAGAACCTGAATTCTCTACTAAAGTCGGACTTCTGCGATGAACACACCAATCTTTTGCAAGTAATCCCAGTTGCTACAGCTGCGGCCCTGCTGAACGATACAGTTACCAGTGTCGAAAACATTGCTGACGCCGTTAATGAGCTCAGTTCCCTAGCAAATTTCAAGGCCATAGACTCAAGTGAGGCAGAATCAGAATCAGCAAACAGGAGTAAAATCCCACATGTTATTATTACAGTTAGCTGCGCTGCTGAGGTTAAGAAAGAAGGCCAGTCCTCTGTTCAAGCTGTCCAAAATTAAGAATTTTGGACTCTACTGTAAATATGTCATGGCACTGTGTCAATTTCAAGACTACCCACTCTATATATATATATATATATATATATATATATATTATTTCTTCATTTGGGACGCAGTATGCAGAAGATAATTTATTATTGTCTACAAACTTCAATCTTTATTATTAATCATAATTAAATAAAATTGATTAAAATTTTAATTTATCTAGCATGGTAAAAATATTAGTTATGATTTAGATATGACAGATATTTTAGCCATACTTACAAAAAATCATAATTAACAAACCTTATGTAAGCTTGGTCAATGATAATTTATTATGACCATTTATTTTTAGCCATGACAATTAGCTACAATTAAATGTTATTATTTTTTGCATTGGTCAGGTCAAGCATAGTTAGTAAAATATGGGACGAGTAAAAACACTAGCTATGCTATACGATAGGAGTGTATTTTGATATAATTTTAATGGTGATTAGCTATTTTTATGTTAAAAACACTCTTAATCAAGTGATATATTGCAGATTTAGCTTAAAAGAGGTTTGTAGGATGAAAACTGAAGAATGGAGCTACAATTAGCAATATGACAGCCTTGCTTATGCAGTTAGGCGTGCTCACATCTAACCCTACGGAAATCGGCAAATCTTGAACGAAATTAAAGAAATGGGTATTTCTCTATTTTCTTACAAAAATTGAATCCTATCGTTCCTATATTTCTATTAGTTGAAGCCAAGTAGAAGCAATATAAAGAATCATATTTTCCACAAGTTAACCAAGTAGGCTAAGTGGAGTATTCATATGCTACTGTTGGAAGAAGGGCCAATTTTTTTCCTCCATTAAAAAATACTTAACCATATGCTAGGTACATAATCTATACTGTTAAATTATAGACAAATAAGTGATTGAGGACCAAAAGTACTAATTTTTATAAGTTACGAGACTAAAAGTATTGATTCCATAATAAACTGAATCAAAAGAAAAATGGGTCTAAGTTATAAAAATAAAAATAATATTTTCCCATTTGGAGTCTTTCCAATTTCTCAGTTGCTATTTTGAGAAGTTTTTAGAGTATCATTTGGATTCTTTTCAATTTCTCAGTTGCTATTTTGAGAAATTTATTCAATCACATATTTTATGACGAATAAATCGAACATTCTAAAGAGTCGCGTTTCTTCTGTATCCATTGAAATCAAAACGTCAATTATTTTGAAAATATCGTACCTACGCGTTTCAACCAACATAGGTATCAAGTATAATTATTTTAATTTACACTGTGAGATTTTGGATAAAATTATTCGGTTATGTTTCCATTTTCGAATTTAAGTGGAAAATGTGTGTTTTTAAAAAAATTATTAGGTAAAATAAAAATATATTTAAATTAATTAATAAAATTATGTTTTCTTAGTTGTAGAAATATATGCACTTTGCCATGATTTATTTCCCATCAGACCGTCCACAGTTTGGTAAGATTGAAAACTTTGTCCACGTAATTTGTCAATTGTTGGGTCTGAATTGACGGCTAGATATTATTTAATTTTTTATTAAATGTATGGATATTTGTTTATTTTATATAAATATTTAACTCATTTTATATAAATTATTGTAATTTATTTATTATTTTTAATTAATATATTGCTCAATTTATCGACATCAATCTGCTCCATTTTCTATTTACCTACTCAAAATTCAAATTAAGTCATCGATATAACTAAAATAAATAATCTGTACAGTACTACAACATATGTGTTGCAGCATTAATTAAAGAAAGTCTAGTAATTAATGGTATTTAATTAATCAATTAAGCCCTTAAATGTAGGATCAGAGTGACACCCAATATACATTTACCATTCATAAATGAAGCACGCATAGTTACCTAAATCCAAACAAAGAAAAAGTTGGGATAATTACTTAAATAAACTTTCAGGGTTAAGTATATCAATTTTAGTATAATTATACGTAAATTAACAACAATAAAATTGAATTATCGCCACAATTTCCTGTACAAAAAAGAACTGAAAAAATGCAATTTAACCCATATGATATTACAAATATATAAATTACCCGTTAAGAAAAAAGTAACAATTTAGCTTTCAATATTTTTTAAAATTAAATAATTTATGTCCCTAAATAGGGAATCAATTGCTTCATTGTATGTATAAACAAAGATCATCTAGGCTTTACCCTGTGGCTGTGGTGGCCTACTGGCCTTTGGTTTCGCCAGTGTTTAGGGCCAAGAATCAGCTGTCACCGTCACTGAATAGGGCTTCCCCCACAAAAACGCAAGACAAATCGATTTCAGAGCCGTGTTTCACGATTATACAGCTGAATCAACCCCATCTCACACACACATACAAACACACAATCGAGCGTGAAATTTCCCTTAATGATGATGATGATCAAGACAATGAGGAAAATGTGACATCTTGGTTTCCCACTTCTTGCATTAGTAAGCCCCCAGTTATGAAAATACAAGTCAACATTCAATGCTTTTTCACATGATATGATCTCGCAACCAAGAAAATTAAAGTACCCGCCTTCGACCTCAAGATCAGGGATATATATATATAGAGAGAGAGAGACAGAGAGAGAGAAAGTGCTGAGATTTGAAAGGAAATGGCTTCGTCTGAAAATCGAGAAAATGTTAAGGGATGGAAGAGTGCATGGAGTTGGGGAAAGGGCTATTTTAAAAAGATTGTGAATGTTGTGATTTGTGTAGCCAAGGATGCCAAGAAACTTGGAGAGGAAGATCCAAGGAGAATTGTTCACTCATTTAAAGTGGGATTAGCCATAAGCTTAGTTTCCTTATTCTACTACTTTGATTTCTTGTATGAAGGTTTTGGTGTTGCTGCTATGTGGGCTGTCATGACTGTCGTTGTTGTTTTCGAATTTTCTGTCGGTATGTTTATGCATTTTTCCTATGCTATAAGGTTATATATACACTTCTCGCGTGAAAATATCAAACGACAAGAACCAACTTATATTAGCAGTAGTAGTACTTACCAGCTTTATGCTGACATGACATGATTCACATTGTTTGAATTTTCACTTAGTTTCTTGATAAATGTACTCAAGAAGACACCACGATGACTCGTTGTATACATGAATTCAGGAGCAACACTTGGAAAAGGGGTGAATAGAGGGATTGCAACACTGTTAGGAGGTGCATTAGGGGTTGCAGCGCATCGTTTAGCAATTTTGACAGGGGAAAATGCTGAATCTATCATACTCGGGCTATCTGTTTTCTGGATTTGTATGTGAGCAATTCAGTACTCTACAAATTCAAACCATTAGCTATGAGATAAGTAGTATGTATCTTACAGTCAGTTTCTTGGACTTGTGTTGCAGCTGCTCTAGCAACGTTCCTCCGATTTTTCCCTAAGCTGAAGGCAAGATACGATTACGGACTTCTGATATTCATCCTGACGTTCAGCCTAATATCGGTGTCTGGCTATAGGGACGATGAGGTTATAGAAATGGCACATAAAAGATTGTCCACGGTTATGATTGGTGGCTCTGCTACAGTACTGATTTGCATATTCATACGCCCAATCTGGGCTGGTGAAGATCTTCACAATCTCACTGCCACTAACATTGAAAAGCTTGCTATTTTCTTGGAAGGTATATATATATATTCATTACCATTCATCGATCTGTTCTTTGTTGTTTTCTTTGATTATTGATGTGATGCACGAAATTTTCAGGTTTTGGACAAGAATACTTTGAGACAAGGGACGATAAAAACAAAGAGAATAAAGCATCATTGGATGGATACATAAGTGTGCTTAATGTGAAAGGCACTGAAGAAGTGTTGGTGAGTTGATCTGATCATACAATTCTTAGAATAAGTAAAGATCACAATTACTTGGACCATGAGATCGAAGTTTCTGTTTTTGTATAGGTGAATTCTGCAAAATGGGAACCTAGACATGGTCGGTTTAGGTACCGGCATCCGTGGGGGCAGTACCTTAAGGTTGGAAGAAGTATAAGAGAATGTGCTTATAGAATTGATGCATTGAATGGCTATCTGAACTCAGAGATGCAGGTATATGTACTAGCCCAGAGGTTGATCATGAACCACTTCATTTAAACTTAGGAAAATTACGTATTCACCCTTGAAGTTAGACATATTACGAACAATGCCTGTTTTCAAAGATTACAAGTACACCCCTGAAGTTCGACAAATTACAAAAGATGCCTTTCGGCCCGTCTAACTATCCCTTTAAACTTAAAATGCGCCACGCCTGATTATTAACTAATCAATTGTTCTCTTCAACTTGTATTTGCAGACACCAATGGAAATCCGAACTAAGGTTCAAGAACCATGCACAAAGATGAGCTCAGAATGCAGCTGTGCTCTGAGAGAACTAGCAAAGGGACTGAAAACAATGACTCGTTCAATGTCTGCCGATCCCCATATCAGAAACGCAAAAACTGCAGCCAAGAGTCTGAAATCTTCGCTGCAAACCAGCCTGTGGCCCAACGCAGATCTTCTTGACATAATTCCAGCTGCAACGGTTGCTTCACTGATCGTAGAAATTGTTTCATGCACGATTAAGATAGCGGATTCTGTCCATGAACTTGCTTGCCTGTCGAAATTCAAGAATCCTGACGCAGTGATTGCAAATGAAACGGGGCAGGGAAGAGTGGCAGTAGCTTCAGATATCCATGAGTCCCATAGTGTAAATTTGGTAGTTGAGTGAATGGTCTGTCATGAGACAATGCAGGGAAACAACTGCTTTATACGTACGTATGGGATATATACGAGGTGGATGATTTTAGGAGTTATGATATCTGCAGTATAAAACGCTGAGTTGATGACTGTTAATAGCATCTCTCGCTTGCAGTCAACAAAGACGTGGTAGGAAAATTTATACTATGTTAAGTGTATATTTTAAATATAATGGAAGATGCAATAAAATTTGAATAAATTTCCAATATAATTAACTAGAAGCGTAATTTATAGGGTTAATTATTTTAATATTATTAAAAAATATAATTTATTTATATATAATAAAAATATATGTTGAGTCGCGAATGTGATCATCGACTCGCTTAAAAAATTATTTTCTTTTAAAAAGAAGAGTATTTTTTATCATTTAATTTATTTTTTTATAAATTAATTATATTTAATTAACAACATAATAAATTGAAAAAATTATAATGTTAAAATTTTATTAAGTTAAAAAAAAATATAATGAACTATACAAATGTAATAATGTATATTTTTTTATACAATTCTAAAAAAATACAATTAAAAAAGCCCATTATTGTTGAGACCCCCGCACCGGCATAGTTGATTGTGTAGAACAGGAGTCGAGTCACGAGAATGAATGAACATACTTCACATTACTGTGACATAAAAAATAAAATCAAGTGACATCCCAATCTCAATATTCTTGAAACATATTTGAGAAGTGTGTAGGTATAAAAATTATGAAGGTGTGAGAAGTGAGAAGTGTGAATATGAGAAGCGAGAAGTATGAAGGTGTGAAGGTGAGAAGTGTGAAGTGTTAAGGTACAAAAAGTGTGAACATGAGAAGTGTGAAGTGTTAAGGTACAAAAAGTGTGAACATGAGAAGTGTGAAGGTGTGAAGTGATATTTATAAGCAAAAGATATGTATCATACATTTAATATTTTTTATTTTGTTTTGTTTTTTTATATTAATTATATTCATTAATTTTGAACAACATACTAAAATAAAAAACTCATAAATTTAAAATTGTATAATTATAATTACAACTAGTTTGTTAAAAAAATATTATAATAAAAATACAAATATAAAAAATGTCTACCCATTCCACCAGTGCGTCTGTGCCGTTGTAATTATACTTTTCTATAAAAATATATTCTAATAATAATAATAATAATTTTTTCGTATTTATATTTTAAAAGAAATAAAATTAAAACTGACAGCAATTATATCGCATAATTTAATTGAAGTAACGATACAGAGCAAAAAATTATTATTATTAGAATATATTTTTATAGAAAAAAATAATTTTAATTTAATAATAAAACACAAATGGTATTTGTGTAATTTGATCTAACCTCAAAAAATATTAATCTAGTTTACCCATATTATTAATAATCTAAATTGATAAATCATCTGAATTATATTAATTGATAAACCATATGGATTATTAATTTGAAGATGAAATAGAGATAATTCTTGAAGACAAAAACATCTAAAGTTTTATGAATTGATATCTGTGCCATTGAATTTTTGTTTTTTTTTTAAGTAAGAAAAGGGACCGCAATTCAAAATCGCGGTGCTAGAATTTATTTTTTTTTATATATAAATAAAAATGGCAGGCACGCCTATTTCTTTAAACATTTCATAACAACCTTGTTTTTGTAAATTTTTTTTTTTTTGTGATTATTAAAATAAATTCCCCCCATATTACAGCAGGTATCCGGTACGAGGAAAGTCAAAATTCAAGACTTATGAAGAACCCTGTCTTCTGTTGGTCAGAACCCGTGATTCCTTCAATATCCAACCATGGCGACATCTTCGGGTCGGGCAATTCTTTCTCCTCCGGATCTGCAACCCGCAGCAAAAGATGACGGGATAGACGTTTTCTGGCACGAGGGCATGCTCAAACACAATACTGGTCGGGGAGTGTTCGACACGGGCATGGAACCGGATTTTCTTGATGTGCTGGAAAACCACCCGGAGAACTCGGACCGGGTCAAGAACATGGTTTCAATTCTCAAAAGAGGCCCCATTGCGCTCTTTGTTTCTTGGCATCAAGGACGGGCTGCCCTCATCTCCGAATTGCTCTCTTTCCACACCCAAGGTAAATTTTTTTTCCTTTTATGACTCTGTTTTCTGAGACTAGTCGATGGAAAGGTTGTCTTTTGGGAAGTTTATATGATTTAGTTTAATGAAGTCTGTTGTGTCCGCTTGTGAAGACTGTACTAACAGGTTTATCGCAGAGAGGAAATTATGAGCAAATTCATGATAACTCTAACTAAGAATCCCAAATGCATGTATGCAGAAAAAGGTGTCTTCTTTCTTCACTGAACCTTTGCGTTTAACTAGAAAAGTAATTATTTTTTGAATCATGATTGCTTAGCAAGGCGTGCAAGAATTAGGAACATGAGAAACTGCGGTGAGTAATGCTGATTGGCATAGCTCGTGCTCGGTCATGTAGGAGTAGGACTAGAAGAACAGAAGAAAATCTTGTGAAAAACTCGGTAGTATACTTTTACTCGTTTTCATCAGTGACATGATCATCATCGATACATCCAAAATGATATTCGGTTGCTAGTGGATTATTTTAGTAGCAATTTTGTCTAGAAGTTTCATTTATTGTTTCTTCAAGAAATACTTCAGTTGCAATTCAATCTGAAAGTTTCACTTATGTTTCTTTGTTATTCCCGTGCATGGTTACCAGGACCACCATTATGTATTGCCCCCATTATATTTTTATCCGTAGTTTCTTGGCATATGCCCTCTTCAATCTTTTGTTCCTTTTAGTGTCCTTTTGCCGTGTTCTATTATTTCCTCTGGCTTTCATTCTTGGGAAATTGACCTTTGAGCTCTTGTCTTGTTATATATGCTAAAACTTTGGTGGTGCACAAACTCAGTCTTGTAACCAGGATATGTTTCTCCTGATACTTATTGTGTTCTTCCCTCATATTAGTCTGATTTGGTTTGGTTTGGCAGATTTAGTTTTGAAGTAGGAGGCCATGAAATCTTGTCTTGCAGCTACATACCATTTCTTCTTGTTCGCTTTTTTCGTTCCCTAACATTTGGGACTATATATTTACCCTATAGTAAAGAGCTCAAACAAGGGATTTCTGATTATTTTTTTTCCTACCATGATGATAAATGTACATAAGTTGTAGTAACGGAGCATGACTACAGCTCATTTAATACACTCCTTCTGTCCGAATTTAAGTGTCTCATTTTAAGTGAGCACAAATTTTCAACAGAGAGCGTGAAAAATTGGAAGTATCATGTGTCTTCGCTATTTTTCCTTAACAGCAGTAATTGGAGTTAGTGATATTCACATTATTGTAGGTGAGAGAGTGATTTTCGGAAGCAAATTGCTTTTCCAGGAAATATCATATTGTGTGTGAACATCTTTAATTGGCAGTATGAAAACAAGTTCCTTCATAAACTCTCGAAGTCGCTGGAGCATGTCGACGCATGGATCCACCACTGAAAAAGACTTGCAATTCCTGTTAGTGTAAATTCATAACAGCTACCATTATGATATGAATATCTAGAAGGAATAAGCTAATTTAACCTTAATAAAACTCAAGGCATTGTAAGGAACTAAATAACACCATTAGTACAATTACAGCTGTATTTCTATGCTGCATCAATTTGATTGTGTTAAATTTGATTAGTCCATCAATTCATGTTGGTTACACTGTGAATGGTCTTGGCGAGTTCTTCTAGATTACAATAAACTCAGATTGGCTCTCGGGCTGACAAACTTTTGCTGAATTTCGCAGAGTACATAGATGAGCTAGTTGAGGCAGACAAAAAAGGTCAGGGCAAGATCATTTGTCCTGGAACATTCTTAAACCCTGGATCATGGGACGCCGCACTTCTTGCTGCAGGTACCACTTTGTCAGCAATGAAGCATATTCTTGATGGGCATGGAAAAATTACTTACGCACTGGTCCGGCCACCGGGTCATCATGCTCAGCCTACTCAAGCAGATGGATATTGCTTTCTTAACAATGCGGGGCTTGCTGTACAATTAGCTCTCGACTCTGGCCTTAACAAGGTTGCTGTCATTGATATCGATGTCCATTATGGGAACGGAACTGCTGAGGGTTTCTATCGATCTAATAGAGTTCTGACGATCTCCCTTCATATGAATCATGGATCTTGGGGCCCTTCCCATCCGCAAAATGGAACTGTGGATGAGCTAGGTGAAGATGAAGGATTTGGCTATAACTTGAATATACCTTTGCCAAATGGATCTGGAGATAGAGGTTATGCGCATGCAATGACCAAATTAGTTGTACCTGCAGTTGAGGAATTTAGGCCTGAGCTTATGGTTTTGGTTGTTGGCCAAGACTCTAGCGCAGTAAGTTCAACGAAATTAAGTACTAAAACATTGCAAAATAAATTACTAGTTCATCTAGAAAATCTTCTTGATCCGAGACTATAAACGGATACATAAGAACGACCTTTGAAAAAGTTTCTTGTGTGCCTCATAGTGAAAATGGTGTAACTTTGCTATATCAACTTACGCTCTCTTGGTCCATTTCTGTTTTCATTCTGCTGCTGCTTGTGCAAAATGTTTGTTGCTATACTATCGTGCGTTGTCTTATAAGAAAATTACTTTTGGTTAACAAATTTACAATGGAAAAGGTATTTTGTAAATTTGTACATCCATTCTATCTTTTATTTAACTTGAGATATTTGTCAAAAAATACAGCTCAGCATCGGAAAATTAACCTCAGTTTTGTCATCTCATTCAATTTTCCTTGTCTTGGTTGTTTCTCTTCTTGTCTCAGTTTGATCCGAACGGAAGACAGTGCTTGACGATGGAAGGCTACAGGAAAATCGGGCAGATAGTTCGCGAAATGGCCGACAAGCACAGCAACGGGTGTCTACTGATTGTTCAAGAAGGGGGATATCATGTTACATATTCGGCTTATTGTCTGCACGCTACTCTTGAAGGTGTGCTCAATTTCCCGGCTCCTCTATTGCCTGATCCTATTGCTTATTATCCAGAAGATGATGCTTTCACCGCTGTCGTTGTGGAATCCATAAAGAAGTATCATAAACAATTCGTCCCATTCCTAAAGTAGGCTTCATCGGTATCTTTTCACCGCCACTGGGTTGAGGTTCTACATTTGCACTTCCTTAAGGCTGTAGGTTGTAATTCTTTCTTCAAATCCTTGTACCAAAATCAAATCCATTGGTCCAAATACAACCTAAATGATCTACTTGTGGATATAGATTTTTTTCTTTTTTTGACATTTGATGAATTAAGATTTTATGGTTGTCTCTTAGATGCCTTAAAATTCTGTTATATTCTGAGGCTGATTTCTGTAATAAAGTGAGGCTGTTGCTTCTGAAACATTATGAATTATAAACTGTTTGTGTGTGTTAGATGGGGTTTGCTTGTGGTGTGGTGACAGAATTATAGGCAAAATCAAAGCATACAATATATTATTACTCAACTAAAGTTTGCATAGAAATAGGTATTCATCCTGCTTATTACACTTTTGCTTTCCTGGGAATGCCTACTTTTTGAGGTAGAAGGATGTTAGGATTACAGATTTTGACTTCATACCTGAATTTAGGGACCAAGATTGGCCCATAAACCACTTTATTTTGTTGGGTTTCTTTTTAGAAAAATAATAATTATATACATGATTACATTAACATGTTAAATTAATTCAATCAATAAATTAATATGATTAAAAATAAATAATAAATTACAATAACTCATACAAACTGACACAAATATGATTTTGTCAGTTGTGTACTCCATCAAATTGCTTTTCTTTTCCAAATATAAAAATCGTTTGAAGTGATTTTGATTTTAATCACTGTATAAATTCAGACAAACTTCGATAATTATTGGAGAACATTTAGATAAGCTTATAAACTTTTTAAAATACCTTATATTTGAAAATTTTATCAAGTATTTAGTATTTTTTTCAAAATCACGAGTCTGTAAATTTGAGAAGCGTGAATTAAGAGCTCATAAATTCTTTTAGAAAAACTCTGGAGTTTTAATTTTATTTTAGCTCCTTCAATTTTAGTTATATATTACTTATGAAATTATCATTAGTGAAAGTTCCGTGACCATATTTATCCCAACACTTCACGAATTTACTTTAGAAATAAGATTTTGGTATCTTTTAAATTTTAAAACATGTCTTTTTAAATGACCTATAAATTGCTTATAGAAATATTACAAGTTAACAAGATTTGTTTCAAGTTTCTCTTACAAAGAAGAGAAACGGGCTGGTGAAGTAAGCATTAAATTCTGCAAATCTTTAGAGAATCCAAATCTAAAGTGTAACAAAAGTAGTAATGCTTCTCGGACCATGTGAATTGTAATTAGTGAAAATCGTCCAATTAACACATGATCATGATATTTAGTGCTCCGTTCACGTGAATTTGTAGTTACATAAGCTGTAAATTGTTGATATTTAACACATGATGATGATATTCAATGTCATGTTCGTGTGAATTTGTAATTACATGAGCATGATAATATTGTTGTCGTCCATATGAATTTGTAATAACATAAACTGTTAATTTTTTAGTGGATACAGAATGATAATGATGATATTATACGTAATTTGACGATTGATAACTTATGTGGATACAAATTCACCCCAAAGTCATCACCAATTCTATGGCTAGGGGTGGGTGGGGTGTGTGTGTAATGATTATGGGTCTCCGGACCTGAGAGAAAGATGAAGATGGGGCGTTGGAAGAATCTGCACAGTTTCACTTTACCTCGTTATGTTGTCTATTCATGTGTTGTTCTTTTCTCTCATGTGTTGTGATCAATGTGATGTTTCTTTGCCTTGCTTTTTCTCAACAATATGTATTTTAATTATTGGCTCTCCTGATGCTGACAATTATTATCTCAATATATTATTTAATATTTCAATGTATTTTTTTACTAATTATTAAATTATAAATAATAATTTCATATAATCATTATTACGTTGAAATTTTTTGAGTTTAGAATTATTTAAATAAATTCAAAAATTTTATTATTATAAATTAGAAATCTATAATCCCAAATTTTATCAATCCACATATAACCTTACTTATTTTGAGGCCAATTCAGACTAATTGTTGCAAAAACACCTTATATCAAGAATTTGATGGATTCTTTTGTCATTTCACTTCCTCATTCTTATTTTCACTCAATAATAGCTACAAATGATGATTACTTGTGCAAATTCAGGTTATTTTTTGAAATAAGTGGTTGTTGATTTACTATAATAATAGTTATAGATAATATTGATAAATTGGCGTATATTAATTATCGATAATTAAAATTTATAATACCAACATAATTATAATCTATCCATTATAAAAAAAAAAAGAAATTAAGGAAAAGATTTTAAGAGAATTTTGAGAAATATAAATAAGTAGTATTACTTTAATCTCCAAGCTTGATTAGCGCGTGTTTGGAAGCGGAGAAAAAGGAGGGAAAATCATTTCTCTCGCCACCGACAAGGGAAAGGAAGAATGTCGGCAACAACATAACTCAACTCTGGACCCTCAATTTTTACTGTCTCCCCAAACAAACCCCATAAATCTAAAATAGTTAATACATTTTTTTTTTCATTGAAATATTATTTAATTTGATCACTATAAAAAATTATATCTATTACGTATCTATATAAAATGATTAACTTCACATTCAATTTGATCACTATAAAAAATTATATCTATTACGTATCTATATAAAATGATTAACTTCACATTCTCAACCATTTTCAAACGCGTGACATTCCGATCGAAAACTAAAAAAAATAAAATTATGCACAAAATTTAGAATATTTTATATCTTTTAAATTTGACTTAAAATAGTATATATGCGTTGCGACGAGCTTTAACGAAATGAATATTTTAGGGTGGTTAGATTCTTTTAGTTGGGATAATAAAAATAAAATTAATTTAAAATTAGAAATAATTATGGGAAAGAAGAAGACATGAAGGTCCCGTGTCCGTGTGTGTGTGTGAGATTATTACAAAATACCTACCTGCTTTCACCTTTCTCCGCTCACTCCCACAATTATCGCCGCTCAAGCAGCTTCGTTTACTAATGTTTATGGCCCCACATTTTAACTTTTTTTTTTAAAAAAAAAAAATTATAACAAACTCGTTTGATATAATCAGAAATACTTTTTCGTTATTTAAAAATTATAAATACTTCCCTTATATTTGATAAAATTATGTAATTCTTAAATGGGGGTTTTGAAATTGTCAATTTTGTTTTTCCTATAATTATATTTTTAAGAAAAATATAAGCAAATTGAACAAGATGGATGACAAAATTTTAAAAAATTATATAAAAAAAAGTCATTTAGCCATAAAAAAATTCATAAAATTTTTAAAAAATAAATAAATTTGTAATTCTTAGTTCAGGAGAGCATTTTGATCAGTTTTCACCACATAAAATAGATAAAAATCTAACGGTAACTAATAAATTGGACTATTTCTTTCAGTAGACATCAAATGATGCACTTATAATTTAATGAAAATTATAGGGTATGCATGTAATTAAATTTAATATAAAGGAATGGAATGTAATTTACCCTAATATTGATGTGATTACTTTAATATAAATAAATAAAAAAGGGACTTGCATATCAATTACTTCGACTGTCTTTTAACTAGGAATTGCGGACTAGCTAGGTCATAGTTACTGTGAAGTGTAAGCTTGTTATCACAGTCAACATATCAATGTAATTTAAGCAAAGATATGGGCTGATAATTTTAATTTTGTAAAAAATTATTTTGACAATTTTAATCTGTAATTTTAAGAATGTCTTTCATTAAAGAAAATAAATAACATGAATTTGTTAAAATAATTAGAAAAATGCACAGGGCCAACTTAATTGGTTGCATTTTTTCCTACTATTTTGATAATTTTTTATTATCTTTGTCCTTAATGTGCAAAATTTTAAATATATAGAACAAAATTATTAAAATAAATTCGTACAAGATTAAAACTATCGATCCTCCATATTTAGAGGACTACATTGCAAATTTTCCAATCTTAAAATTCTCAAATTAGATTTTTTGAGTATATTATCCAAGTTTAAGTGAAGAATTTTCTGTTTTATTTTAATATTATACAATGATGTCATATCAATGCGTGTATGATATGTGTATTCATTTTTAAAGTGTAATTTTATTTAATTATACAATTTATTTTTTTTAGAAAAAATACATGTTAATTAAATTAATATTAAAATATGATAAAAGATCACTGCCGACAAGCATTCAACATGAATGACTTTTGCTACTTCGGCTGCAATTTACTAGTTCGGTTACACTATCCATCAACCACATTGTAGACATGTTAGGCAGAATAATAAATCACCAAAAAAAAACGCCTATAATTACCAACTGTCTTAATTTAATTAAAGCTCCAAAATCTCAACTTCAGACACAGTATCTATATCAGGTCTTTTTCACACCAGATGATCATAAAATTACATAAAGAAAAAAAAATGAATAATGTGAATTAATCGGGGAAAAAAAACACCATCCCACAAAAGAACAAAAAGGGAACAGAAAACCAAGAAACAGAAGTGAGAAAAAGAGAAGAGAGAGAGAGAGAGAGAGAGGTGTAGTAGTCATCATAGACTTGTTTTAGGGTTTTGATCCAAATGCAAAGCATTGTAAACCCATTAAAAAGATTAACTGTACTGACAACTTCCACATGTCCCTCTTCTTTCTTAACTTGGGAAAAAAAAATTCCCATTTTTCCATCACCGTTTTGCTCCGGAGGAAAGTTCAGGGCATTCTTGAATTTGCATGCACGGTAGAGAAACAAGGTTTGTCCATGTTTTCTTGAGGTCTGAGCACATATTCTTTGTGTTTTTCGCTTGGGGGCCTCTTTTGTTTGGGCTCCTGAGGAAATTGGAGATGTGGGCTTCTGTGGAAATCTTGTTATGATGTAGTTAGTACATGGAAGATGGGAGTTGATTCAGGGAAATTCGTGCGCATTGTTGTCGGATTGTTTGTTTGCCTTGTGGGAGGTGTTAGTTGTGTTACAGACCAAAATGATTTCAACATTCTGAGTGATTTCAGAGATGGTTTGGAAAATCCAGAGCTTCTGAAATGGCCTGATGAGGGAAATGATCCATGCGGCCCTCCTGCATGGCCTCATGTGTTCTGCTCTAATGGCAGAGTCACACAGATTCAGGTTCAGGGCCTTGGATTAGAGGGGCCTTTGCCCCAGAATTTGAATCAATTGGATAAACTCTACAATGTTGGCTTTCAGAGGAACAAATTCACTGGAAAGTTGCCTACTTTTAGTGGATTATCTAACTTGGAATTTGCATTTTTGGACTTTAATGAATTTGATGCAATTCCTACTGATTTCTTTCATGGGCTTAGTAATGTTCGTGTGTTGGCTTTGGATAGTAACCCCTTTAATCAAAGTTCTGGATGGACAATACCTACTGAGCTAGCAGAGTGTTCTCAGTTGGTGAATTTTTCTTGCTCAGCTTGCAATATAGTTGGTACTGTGCCTGATTTTTTCGGAAAGTTGCCGTCTCTTGCGTCTTTGGAGTTGGCGTATAATAGGTTGACTGGTAATATACCATCCACTTTTCAGGATTCCATGTTGCAGATGTTGTGGTTGAATGATCAGGATGGGGGTGGGATGACTGGTCCAATCGATGTAATCGGTACGATGGTTGGGTTAACAATGGTGTGGCTCCATGGAAATCAGTTTAGCGGATCGATTCCTGATGATATTGGGCGTTTGACGTCCTTGAGGGAACTCAACCTCAACAGAAATCGGCTAGTCGGTCTGATCCCATCAAGCTTGGCTGATATGAAACTTGATCTGTTGGATTTGAACAATAATATGTTCATGGGTCCGATACCTAAGTTCAAAGCTGCAAATGTTTCTTACAAATCGAATTCGTTCTGTCAATTGGCTCCTGGCGAACAATGTGCTCCTGAAGTCAGTGCGCTTATAGATTTCCTTCATGGTTTGAATTATCCGGTAAGACTTGCTTCTGCATGGACAGGCAATGATCCTTGTAGTGGCCCTTGGTGGGGGATCACTTGTAACTCAAGGAACCAAGTTTCTGTCATAAATTTGCAAAAGCTTGGGCTTAATGGCACACTTAGTCCTTCACTGGTGAACTTATCTTCACTCCTTGAAATTCACTTGGAAGGAAACAATATACATGGCACGGTCCCTGCAAATCTGACTCAGCTCAGATCACTGAGATTGCTGAACTTAAGTGGGAACAATTTTGAGCCACCATTGCCAAGATTCCGTGATGGAGTGAGAGTAGTAACTGATGATAATGCAAAATTTCAAGCCAAAGCACCTGAGCAGTCTCCGTCACCAGATGCTGGACCACCTCTTCCCCCTTCTCCAAATGACAGTCCACAATCGCCGCCAAATGATAATCGTCCATCTGTTGACAGTAAACAGCCACCGGCAGATTCTCCGTCTTCAGCTATTAATTCAAGTCCTCATCCAACCAGTGCAGTAAATGAGCAGCAAAACCCCACAAATTCAACAAAATCTAGAGTGATGGTTATAGCAGCTGCAGCTGCAGGTTCCACTGTTTTTACACTTTTTGCAGTCTTTTTGACTTTCTACTGCATTCGCAAGAGAAAAGAGACAAAAAATCCTCCTTCCAGTATTGTGATTCATCCTAAAGATTCACCGGATCCTGATAATACAGTGAAGATTGCTGTAGTAGATGGCTCTGCCTTGGAAGCTCAAACTGGACGTGGTACCATGAGTGACGGATTGGAGAACGGTCAGGTGATTGAGGCTGGGAACCTCCTCATTTCTCTTCAGGTCCTTCGCAAGGTGACCAACAATTTTGCACAAGAAAATGAGCTTGGACGTGGAGGTTTTGGAGTAGTTTACAAGGGTGAGCTGGAAGACGGAACTAAACTAGCAGTAAAGAGAATGGTAGTTGGGGCCATGAGTAACAAAGCATTGGATGAATTCCAATCAGAAATTGCTGTGCTTTCGCAGGTCCGGCACCGCCATCTTGTATCCCTTTTGGGGTACTCTGTCGAAGGAAATGAGAGGCTTTTGGTTTATGAATATATGCCTCAAGGTGCTCTGAGTAGACATCTATTCCGTTGGAAGAGTCTAGGTTTGGAGCCCTTATCCTGGACAAGAAGGCTTAACATTGCTCTTGATGTTGCTCGAGGAGTGGAATATCTCCACACCTTGGCACATCAGAGCTTTATACACCGTGATCTGAAATCATCGAATATTCTTCTTGATGATGATTTCAGGGCAAAAGTTTCAGACTTTGGATTGGTGAAGTTGGCACCTGACAGAGAGAGGTCGGTTGCAACTAGGCTGGCTGGAACCTTTGGATACCTTGCACCTGAATATGCGGGTAAAGAAACATTCTTGAACTGTCTGATAAATGAGCAAAACCCAGCCACACTTTTGTTGTTGATCCTAATGGTGGAATAATTAGGACTTGCAATGATATTACAAAGCTTGCTTTATATATTGTTGAACAACTGTGTTATATTACAATGTGAACCTGATCCTTTGAGTTTTTCTTGTTTCATCTTATTATCAATCTCTCACTGTTCTCCTCGGTTTCATGTGTCTCGTCTCCGCTTCAGTGACTGGAAAAGTTACCACAAAGGTCGATGTCTTCAGCTTCGGGGTGGTATTAATGGAACTTTTGACGGGACTAGTGGCACTTGATGAACAACGTCCTGAGGAAAACCGGTACTTAGCTGAGTGGTTTTGGCAGATTAAATCCAACAAAGAGTCACTTATTGCTTCCATCGATCCAGCTCTTGATGCAAAAGAAGACATTTACGAAACTATTTACTCTATAGCAGCATTGGCTGGACATTGCACTGCACGGGATCCAAATCACCGCCCGGACATGGGACACGCCGTAAATGCGCTAGCTCAATTGGTCGAGAAATGGAAACCATATGAGGAGACAGATGAGTTTTCAGGCATCAACATGGCATTGCCTCTTCCACAAATGCTGAAGGGCTGGCAAGAAGAAGCGGAGACCCAAGATTTCAGTGGCACTAGTCAGGACAGCAAGGGAAGCATCCCGGCTAAGCCGTCAGGATTTGCAGATTCTTTCACTTCTGCTGATGCTCGTTAAGTGAAGGTAGCGTTTTGGTAAAATTGTCTGTTGTGATCTGATAATAAATTGCTTGTTTTCTTCATAAACATGATCCCATCATGTAAATTGTGGTTGTTTGCACGCTTTATGATCATATAGTTGAGGTGATCTTAATATTATAATGTAGATACAGAGCAAATGTATGAAGTATTTTCCCTGGACTTGTGTATTTTCGTTTGTGTATTTGTTAATCAGCATTTGTAAGGCATGCTTAGTACAAACTGTTCCCTCTCCCCGACCACCCCTACTACACCTTGCATGCTAACTTATTGAATATGAAAATGTCATTATTCTTTGTGTAATAATGAAAACTTACATAACTCTTGTAGCTTCAACGATTATAGCCTCTTGGCAGTAAACCAGTCTGTTGTAAAGTAGGAAAGTGATATGAATTGCGAAGGCCACTCGGCTCATATATTAAGCACCAAGTAATGAAAAGAAGAAAGGCTCCTACACCAAGCAAGGATGAAGTAGGAACCGCAACCACACATCAATATGGTTGGCAACCTCCATTGAACTTGCCCACCTGAGATCGGCCCAAGTGGTCGACCCTACATAAATAATTCATGTAATTACTTATGTTCTGTATTTGTAA
The DNA here is from genome assembly GCF_000512975.1 of Sesamum indicum. Taxonomy (NCBI): domain Eukaryota; kingdom Viridiplantae; phylum Streptophyta; class Magnoliopsida; order Lamiales; family Pedaliaceae; genus Sesamum; species Sesamum indicum. The sequence goes on from NC_026153.1 coordinate 7,401,819, forward strand.
ATTATTGAAGAGTGCAAATGGAGGAGAAGAGGGCATCATATTTTAGTCAGAACCCGGACAACTATCTATCCCACATGGAGAGGGAACAGGACGGACTTGAGGGTGAGGCTAATAAATTGAAGGGGAGAAGCGATGTAGAAACTCACGCAGCTGCGCGGTGAGCCCATAGCGAACTATTCTTTCGCCTTTTACTAAAGAATACCGTGTGCTCGCCGCAATTCAAGCAGCATACGCCACTTTTTGGAGGGTCCTTTTCCTTTGGATAAGGCCCCAACAATCCAGTTTTTATTAATTTTTATTTAGTATTCTTCCGAATCCAATATTAGCTGTTGTAGTTTATTCATAATATTTCTTTCATGGTTTTGTAATTTTATATTATATCTTCTGAACTCAAAGATATTCGATTATATTTTAAAAAATAAATGTTGTTTGGATAAAATAAAATTATAGACCTTATAATCTATTGTTCATGGAAAATTTGTAATTGATTTGAAGAAAAGAGTAAAAATTTGTTAAGAATTTGAAAAATAAGTCGAAAACTCCGAAATTTTCTTAAAAGAACTTCGTAAGCTCTCAACATTTTGTTTTTAATTTTAAAAGTTATTTTCTTTAGAAAATTTATGAAACACTTTGCAATATCCTATAAGTTCAACTAAATGCCTTTCGAGTTTTGTGTTTTCCCCTTTCGGATTTTGCTCTCACGATGACCAATGCAACACACACAGTTGTGGGTTATTTGCCGTCGGCAAGATTCCTCCCACATCGAATAATTATCAAATAGATGAGTGTGAAATAGAATTTAAAGAGGAATGATTGAAGTAAGAAAATCATCTTTGCGCTTGGGGCAATGACGCAGCTAGTGAGGTTCTAACCGAGGCGCGTCTATTGCTGGTTGAAAACTATTTCCAAACCCCCTCTTAGGCCTGGGTTTGGCTCAGGCCTTTGAGAATTTCTGGAAGGGCTCCCTCTAATGAGGGTAAAGCCTTACATCTCCTAGTTCAAAGCTTTGCACTAACTAACAAAATATGCAGTTTACTTGTAGTTCGACTAGTCGGTACTCACTCCCACCCAACCTAGAGAACTGACAGTGACATTTCGGCCCCCCCTTTGTTTTGGGATATTTGGAAAGAAGAGATTTCAACACATGGATTCGTATAAGTAGGAACTTTTGACTCTTATAAATACTTCCAAACAACTTAGGCTCAAGGTATGTTAATTTCAAGAGAATTATGTATACTTATTATATCCTTTCTATCGCATACACGAATTGATTCAGTCATTAAATGATTTTAGCTGAAGACCCGCGGACCCAATGTCTGCTCATTTTCTCAAGTTTCTAGTATTGAATCCATGATTTGGCTAGTTTTCAAGTCGACCTCAATCGGGATCAGTATCTGTTGATTATATTAATTTGTAATGAGTTTTATTAGTATGTTAAGTTACAGCTGAAAATCATTTCAATTTTATATTTATTAGTATCTATTTTCTCATGCTTTTCTTTTTCTTGGTCTTTTTAACAAATATTTTTTTATCAAAACGTAGAGCAATATCATTTTCATTTCTTTGGACCAAAAATGATTTCACTTTGGAGCCGGCCTCTTCTCGGGCCTAAGCGATCAATTACTCCTCAAAATGTGATTTGGACGTTTGGAATGTCTAAATCAAAGCCCACATAAAGATTAGGCTTAGCCCATTCTAACATAGGCCCAAGAAATTATTTATGTTATATGTATTTCTAATACAACATCTGCTATTATTAAAAATTCACATTAGATATAAAACTTTATATTTAGGCCAATATATGTCACTATGCATTTTAATGGGCTCAAGCCCATTCTCAACCAGCATATAAAAATTATTGTTACTTAATTATTAGTATTGTTATTATTATTATCATTATTATTATTTTGGAAGTATCACCAAGACTCTTATAATATTGTTTTAGTAATCACTAATTATTGATAATAATCATTGTTAATCAAAATTCTATGAATAAAATAAAAAATTATGGTTAATAAATATTTAATACTATCACTAAATTTTTTGTCACAGTAATTAGTCTAGACATTAATAAAAGAGGCATGCTTAAAGATGAGAGGCTAAAAAATATCATCATTGGACATTGCTCTCAACTTTAATGATTTGATTCCCTTCTTAATGGTTCTTCTTTTGGGGATTTTTAGGAGCAAAAAGTGAAATTTTGTAATATTTTTGTTTTTCCTGATTACCAAAAAGTGACATGATTTCTTGTGCTAATTGGTGGGGTTTTAACTTTTTCTCTTATGCCTTTTTATATATCTTCAAGATAATCAAACATATGAAATTCCACAATTGTATAATTTGGTGATCTTGATTGATAATTTATCTGTTTACAAATAGTGAAATTAATTGATTAGAATGTCCTAATGGCAAATTATGTTATGTGGGGTCAAATGGATATATAATTGATCATACCACACAATAGTGTAATGACATATAAAGACTAAATTATCTTATTGAATTTTCTACTTCAAATACTTCAATTTCATTTAACATATAGACTCCAAGTGTGTAAAGATTATGAGATCTATTTTATTATGGTACAATGAAAAAGCAAAGCAAATTCAATAAAGTAAAATATATCTCTTACAATCGTAAACATTATGATCGAGTGGTTAAGGATCGAATGCTGTCAAACCAAATATATGAGTTTGGAACTTTTTTCAAAGTATTTGATGGTGATAAGCTTACGTACTGACCTCTCACGATCTGTATTTACTGTCGACGGTTTAAAATTTTAATTTTGAATAGACTGATGATATAATACGCTCATGGTTGAATTGCATATTGTCACCTTACTTTCTCATTTTGCTTATTCAAAAAAAAGATTAAAAATTTTCAAATATAATGCCCATCTTTTTACAATTAATGAGAGTGTAAAGTCTGTTATTCATATTGATGTAACATTTCATTTAATTATTTGATTAACTAAGGTACAAAAGAGCTACAATCATAATTGAAATCACTAGTAGTGTGTTGTCCTAATGAAAGTGCTCCAGAAAACAAGGTGAGGGAAAAAGGTTATCATGCTATTTGCAATTCTTTTGACATCATTCAGTTACATATATGCACATTATTTAACTAACAGGCTTATAAACAGCTCAAATTTACATTTGCAATCGATCTGTGACACATACTAGCATTATCAATCCCCTTAATTAAGGGGTTTGGAATAGATAAACGGCATCATTATCATAAACAACACCAAGTGATGCAGCTTTTGGTGCCATATTTACTTTGACTTCATACAGATCTTATATTTTGTCCTAAAAAAAGCGTCTCGCTAGTAAAATGAGACTTTATAAGCTACGTAAGTTTTTTTATCTGTAACTGATATGAAACGCTTGATAGCATTACTATTATAATCCTAGCGACTAAAATACACTGTTGGATATAGACCCTTCAGTAGCGAGCCCAAAACAGAGCCCTAACTCAACTATTACAGAAATAGTGGGTCATGACAAACCCTTAAGTATTACAGAACAATAGGTAATATAAACATATCTAAACAATGTAAAGAATAAATTTACAGATCTATTAATAATACTACAAAAACAGTAAAAAAAAAAAAAAGATAAGGCTCAGAGAGTCAGATCTGTAGAGGAACACCCGACGTCTATAAAGACCGACAACCTCTCACGGTTGCTCAAACCCAATCGTCAAACAGACCACACTGAGCGAATTGAATTTCTTATTTCAATTCACATTACATATTTTATTTTATTTTTTCATATACACATCGCATGTATAAATATAACGCCATCAATCTTATATAAAAAAAGATTTTATACATATAATTTATATGTGTGAAACGAAATAAAAAATAAAATAAAAATTAAAGACAAAAATCTAATCCACGTCAAAAGACTCTCCTCAATAATATATATTATAGATACAGATACTTATGGTAAAAAGTAGAGCTACATCCAAATTATATAATTGACATTATATTATTTACACTGTTTAATGATCCATGTTTGGAAAAAACCAGGTAGACTACGTGGTGTTGCGGAACACCATGTGCGCATGATAGAGAACGCCAACCGACGATATAGTGTTGTCGAAGCAAAAATGATAAGTCGGCCCACGTATGCATGATTAGCCCTCGTCCCCCTACCGCTACCGTGCGCTTCGCTGCTCCTTTACCAACTTGTAGCGCCAGTTGCCAATTATTCACTCAGTTTTATGTAAATTAGGAACTCAAATTACTTATAATATTTCAATCCAATTATTTGTTAGTAAAATTAATCTGTACTATAGTTTTCTATTAGTTAATTCGACGCAAAAATTAAAATTTTTATTTTTTTAATTATAATGTCAAGATGTTGATTGTATCAATATTTTTTTTTAAGATTTCAAACTTTCTTATGGGAGATTCTGTGTTTGAATTTGCGTGTGTGCGTGAATATGGTGGGTGTGTGCATGAAAGAACATATGCACTGGTTCGGACAACATGTTGATACACTAACAATAACTGTGCGCTATAGTCATCACCTAGTTGCTATGCCGCTTACATACATAAATATAAAAATAAATCAAATTTTCTCTTGAAGGACATATATATACTTACATCGAATCTCAAGTCAAATGGAAGGCTTAACGTACATGTGCCAAGTTGATCGGACGGCACAACGCATACATGAGCTTAGACCTTGCGTTTTACTATAGTCTAAATTCATTCTCAACGCATTTCAAATTTAATATTGTATTCTTTTAACTTAATAAGATGATATGCGTCTTTTCTTACTTCTAATGTAGGATGAAGAAATTATAACCCAGATTTAGTTCAATCGAATCAAATCAATCACGAAAAAATCGTGATATATTTGCTATGTGATTTGTTACTTTATTTGAATTGTACATCAACCACACAATAGTACATTCACTTGCCAAATAATCAATTTTAATTCGATCAAACTCGATTTGAATTAGAATCTTGTCCTCTGTATCGGTCTACACTCGACAATTTCAATAATTTTTTATCTTTTCTTTTTTGTCAATTTAGCTATTTTTTTAAGAAAAATGAGGAATATATTTTGCAGCGAAAGAAGATACGGTTTTTATTCCATTAACTCTGAGTGTGGAGAGATAGTTGACCGGAAACCTGTAAAACAGGCACGTGGCACGTGCATATGACATGTTATCCAGGGGAGCAATACCTAACAGAAGCACGTGCTGCGCCACTGCAATACAGCGATGAGGGATGACACCCTATCCTATTAATACCACCATAATTACGCTACATTTATGCGCATTCAACCATCATCCCTCCACTTTAAATATTATTTAAACTACAATTTATATACTTTATTATATACATAATATCATCATTTTACTTCATCTTCATTCATAATATTCAATATTATTATTCAATATCACATGAAAATTAGGTCTTTGAGCTGCAAATAAATTCTGAAACTCCCACAAAATATTTTTTTGCAGGACATAAATACGACCATATTCTCGTTAAAAGTAAAATAATGTATCAAACAAACAGACATTCAATCGTAATAAAAAAAAAAAATACATGTTTACATCTTTTGATGTTGTTCGTACGAATTGGATCTTTGTTATGAAATTGTTTGAGACATTGTAACAATGTGCATAAATAAATATCAGATGCATAATTTTACGTGGTTTGATGAATTTTTCTGCACCAACGATCACTCAACATTGATTTCTAATATGATTGGTTTTATGTATATATTACAATAAGAAAGTACTTATTATAATTTTATTAGTGGTAAAAAAAAAAATAAATTTTGATCCTCGAACCTCTACTTTTGTCTACTCAGTATGGGATTGTATTAGCGTCCAATGATTTTTGACTTAATATAATTCTGTATGCTGATAGGATTGATTGTTAATAGATGTTTTTTTGAAATAAAATTATAAATTTCAATTACAAAAACTCAATATCTTTGTGCAAAAATCTCTTATTATTATCAACAAGGACGCGCGACTCGATGATATAAATTCCTACTTTATATTTGAATTTTGGCCCATTTTTCTATAAAATTAATCAAAATCGATTAATTATTGGGCAGCTGTATATTTATGATTGAAGGCTCATTTTATATTTAAAAATAAATAAATAATATTTATAATTGAATTAACTAATTTAGGAGGAATATTATTTTGGCAGCTGCACAACTTCAGTACTTTGACAATGATTGAAGAGTAGAATTGAGTCTGAGCTCCTCACTGGGATTGAGTAATGAAATGGGCCAATTATTGTCCGAATGACGGCCAGGATTAAGTTTTTAGGTCTGTAGTTGACGGCTACGATTTTGTCCCACCCCACTGAGCAGCTCCCATTGTCTTTGAGTTTAAATCTTGAGAACCAGCTCGGACTTGTCGGCGAATAGTTAGCACACTCAACATTAGCCACTCCCTTTTTTTTTTTTTTTTTTTCCTTCAACCAAATGGAAATTTTTCCTCATCATTGAATGATGTGTTTCAAATCGATGCAACGTGATCAGTATTTCATATTACCAGTTATTTTTCGTTTTAATTTTATATGAATTTTATAATTTTATTTTGAAAATGTGTCTCGTTTAGAAGAGGAAAAATAATGACACAGTATGATAACATGATTGATACCTTATCAATACCTGTGTAATGTATTGTTGGCTTTGGTTTCGTGGGCTTCGCAAATTTATCCTTGAAATGACGGATCATTATGTGGATAAAACAATGAACTTATAAGTCGTTCAAATTTTTCATCTGCAACTGACATAATACACGAGATAATATCATTTACCCCTTCAACTAGGATCGTATGACCTTGTCTCATAAATGGTGTTAAAAAATATGATATCTGACATAATTACATGGGGTATTGTTCTATGTGATTTCATAATTCATCATGAGCTTATTCTTGAAAAGACGTCTTGTTAAGGAGATGGGACTTTGAAATGTACAAATCATTCAAATTTTCTGGCTTGCAAGCAATATGAGGTATATGATAGCATTACACAGACACAAATAATATTAGAGATACAGAGAATTCGTGAATTTAAAATTTTAACAATTAAAATACACCACTAATTAAAACTTTGTATTGTATTGGTACTCCGTGGTTTAATATTATTTGCTATTTTTATATTTGACATATTCAAAAATTTCTCCACTGTGATTGTTATGATATAAATATTAGAATGAAATATTTAAGGTGTATGCATTTAATTTTTGAAACGATGGAATTTGTATCAGTCTAGATCGATATATATTTAAAGTGCATGTCGTATTCTTATAAAATGGGATATAATACTTAAAGAAAGAATCCAGAATATAAGCTTTGGAAAAAATAAAATATGAATAACATATTTAAAATCTTAAAATCCCCAAAAAATTAAAAAGTTTATCTTAAATTTATTAAAAAAATAAATTTTAATTTGAGTAATCAAATTACGGAATAATTTGCAAAGATGGTCATCAAGCTCTTACATCCAACCCACTTAAAGCTTATAAGCTGCTTATTTTGAACATTTCCAGACACTCCATTTTTCAGGTTAAAAATCCCTGTCATCTGATTGACCGCTCACAGAAGATATTGTAGGCCTGTTGCAGTGAATAGCTCTCTCCCTTAGCCATTTGGACTGAAGAAGACAGGAAGAATTAGTTGGAAGTTGTAACATCAACTCAACCCCCCACGGTTACGATTAACTGCTAAACCACCAACTCTTGTTAGCAGTTAAGTGAAATCAAATACACTAATCTGTTCTCCGCAGATCAGAGTCTTTAGCAGTAACCCCTGAGAAAGAAAAGAGGGAAAAAGAAAAAAAAGCAAAACCCGGACAGAAACTTCAGCTAATCCTGTTTTTTTGGGTTAAAACTATAAAGAATTCCTCATTTCTTGATTGCCCAAAAGCCTAGGTTCGTTGAATTTTGTTCCATTCTTGGGGTTGCTTCATTTCCAAGAATTTAGTGCTCGTTTTTGTTTGTTTCTGTAGTTATTGTGAAGTTTATGTTAATGGGTGTTTTGTTCGGAATTGATCTACGAATGGGGAGAATAAGAGGCAGGAGATCCAAAGATTAGGTTAATGTCATTCCATTTTCTTGTCTACTTTTGGGCAGTTGACTTGGGGAGATTTTTCAGTGGTTAGAGCGACCAAGATTGCTGTTTTCTGGGATTTCTATGTATGAGGAATTGATGTAGTGAGATTTTCGGGGAGTGGAGTTGGCGGGATTACACTTATCTGGGGTGTCTGTTTTGTGAATCAAGAATTGGGATATAGTGGAAGTGTGATTTGGGCTTCGAGGTTGGTGAATGATGGAATCCAGAATGGAGCAGTATGAGATCATGGAGCAGATTGGGCGTGGAGCATTTGGTGCAGCCATTTTGGTTAATCACAAGTTGGAGAGGAAAAAGTATGATATTGATTTCTGAATATTATTGAATGATGGGTGTCAATTTATGGAAAAATGTGTGATCTTCATGCCTTCTTTTTCTGATTCCGGGTACTCAAATATAGGTATGTGCTTAAGAAGATTCGATTGGCTCGACAAACAGAACGCTGCCGGAGATCAGCTCATCAAGAGGTACATTGATATTTTCTATATAAATTTCCCCGGACTTCATTTCACTTTCGCAGTTTGATAAATTTTTTATATTAAAAATGATCTCAACTCTGCTTTTTTTTCTTTGATAAATGGTTTCCTTTATTTTTGGAGAGTTCATTTTCTGTTTGGTGTTCCTGTACCTATTTGATATCATTGTTTCTGTTCCGGGATCTTGCTTATTGTAGTCTGAGTTTGCTTTAGCATCATTAAGAAGTGATGTATGATTAGTTTGGAATTTCACGTTAATAGTCTGAATGGTTAGTCGGTGGGCCAAGTAAATTTTGGTGGCATAAACAAGGATTGCAATTTCCTCAGTTCTATTTTTGGCATTTAGGAGTGGCAATTATCAAGTTGGAATTTATTGCTATTTTGGTCTTCTTGAATGTGCTCATGTGTCGTAATTGCACAATATGCAATTTCCAGTATGAAATAGTGCTTGAAAATGAAAAGAGGTTTCTGGCTATTTCAAATCTGCAGATGGCATTAATTGCACGCATACAACATCCTTACATTGTTGAGTTCAAGGAAGCCTGGGTAGAGAAGGTAATTTTCCCTTATACCTCTACTTGCTGGTTTGTCATTTGATTGCATGATTGATTTTGTTTCGGTTAAATAAAGACTTTATAGGTCTCTAATTTCCCCACTGAGCACTTTGTTGTCAAATGTGAAATGTTGAAGCAGGGTTGCTATGTTTGCATAGTTACTGGCTACTGTGAGGGCGGTGACATGTAAGTGTTGTATATATGCAATTTTAAGTGGAAAGTGCTGTACTTTTTAATCTTATAAGTAGTTTTGTTTCCTAATGTTTATGAGCATTTGAACGTTGAAATGCAACAGGGCTGAATTGATGAAAAAAGCCAACGGCCAGTACTTCCCTGAGGAGGTTTGAGTCTTGCCATTGATAGAATTACTATTTTCTTCATTCTTTTGCATTAGTTGATTGATAAAATGATCTTTTCTCTTTAATCATCAACCTTTGCAGAAACTGTTGAAGTGGTTCACTCAACTGTTGTTGGCAGTTGACTATCTGCATTCCAATTTCGTTCTTCACCGTGACCTCAAAGTAAGCATCCAGTACTGGTGTTATTCTTTGCTATAGTTTCTATGTTATCTTAAATTCATCCTTTCTTGCCAGTGCTCCAATATCTTTCTTACCAAAGATCAAGATGTCCGTCTAGGTAAGCTTGCTAATATTTTCTTTTGTTCAGTTCAAGACTTTACATATTTGATGGGAGCCTCTGAAGATGATTGTCTTTTCCTTCTTTGACTTTCCTTTTGAGCAGGTGATTTTGGACTTGCTAAAACTTTGAAGGCAGATGATTTGGCTTCTTCTGTATGTGGTTAATATGCATAAAATCCATCCCTTTTCCTTGGTCAAGTTATGCTTGTAAAATAATGAAAACGATGTATTTACTTGTCTGTTGGTTGTTTTGTTGGAATCACTAAAGATAAATTTTACCAACAGAATTTGAATGCAAAATATTTGTTCAGAAGTTTCCAAGAGTGAAGTTAGAGCATTGGAAAACCGTACTCTTCACATATAATGATGTACAAGTCCTTTGGTGGATAAACAGTTAATTTCAAGAGCTTATTTTCATGATAATTCAGAATGCTTAATACTTAGTCCTAGGCCAGGTGCTGCATAAATGCCATTGACACAGTCCTAAGAGTACTGGAAAATGATTTATTCTAAAGGAGAGACAAAGAAGATGGAAATGGTTTTCAAAACAGAAATTGCTTGCTGGAATTGTGTTTAATCCATAAATCCAAAATTTTATATGATCTACGTTATTCGTTGTTACTAACTTGCATGTCATGCAGCAGTAGGAGCTTTTTTCAACCAAAAGAACACTGTATGTGCATTTGTTTGTGCAAGATTTCTGAGATCCCACTGTTATTTTCTTGTTCATGCACAGGTTGTTGGAACTCCCAATTACATGTGTCCTGAACTACTTGCTGACATTCCTTACGGGTTTAAGTCTGACATTTGGTCTCTTGGTATGTGAATAGTTCATTTTCTCTTCTCGATAAGATAGGATGAGTCATATTCAATTCCAGAGATTTCCATCTGAGATACTTCCTCTGTCAATCAGGGTGCTGCATGTACGAAATGGCTGCTCATCGTCCCGCATTCAAGGCTTTTGTAAGATTTCCAGTCCTCCTTATTTTTGGTTGCATATTTTGCTCTCTGTTTCTATTCTTTGTGAATTATTTCTAAACAATTGAACCTAAGGTTCTTCTCTCCTCAAGAAAATTTCTTTCTTTTTCTTTTCTCCTGGCATGTGAGCTTTAGGATGTCACAATGTTAATTTGATTTTTCAGTGATCTTATCCTTAATTGGCGGTTACATATTTCAGGACATGGCGGGATTAATAAGCAAGATTAACCGATCATCCATCGGCCCTTTGCCTCCATGTTACTCCCCAGCCTTGTAAGTAAATTTATGCTTCTATGGCGGAATGATTTTTATGCACTTAATTTCTTAAGTAATTTCTCCGTGTACGTCACCTGGTTGAAAGTTGGGGTTTTACCTTATCTTTGTGTTTTTTTACCACTTTGAAGTGATCTTATATATTGATGGTAGTAACCTGATTACTGTTTCCTTCAGTCCCTTCATGTGCTTCTAGTGCATTACTTTTTCAAGATACAAGATTTATATATTTTGTTTCAACAGGAAAACACTAATCAAGAGCATGCTGAGGAAAAATCCTGAACATCGATCAAGTGTAAGAACCTACAAATATCAGTTCAACAATTCTTGTTTTTACTTTAAAGAGCAACCTCCTTATAATCTGGATTTGATAATGATCAGGCGTCTGAACTGCTGAAGCACCCATATCTACAGCCTTACATCGAGCAGTACCGTCCATCATATAACCCGTCTGCTGCCACTTCACCTGAGAAACCTCTTTCAACAAATCGTGATGGTAGAAAGAATATGGCCGAGAGCCAAAGTAGCAACAGTTCTTGCAGTGACAGAGACAGCTTAATGTCGTGTGAGAGAAACGGGTCGGGCATCATCATGAACTGTGACCTTAAAGCCAACGATACGGACTCAGCTTCTGCTGATGATGATATTGTATGTGGGCAGCTTATGATGAGAGAGGCTCTCCATGAGACGGAATCATTGGCTGTAAACACCAAGGAACGCGATGCTGGGAAGCCACTGCACGAGGAGCGGAGAAATAACAATGAAACAAAGCAGCCGAAGACAATTAAAAATATTATGATGGCTCTGAAAGAAGGGAAAAACAGAGAAAATTCTCCAATGAGAAGCAACCATGCAAAAGCTAGTGGTGGTAGTAACCAGAGAATTATTGTCGAAGCATCTTCGAGGGTCGCAAAACCGGGTCCTGTTAGTCATGGTCTTAAGGGAAATTCAGAGGCACCAGTTGCTGCATCAGTGAAGGCTAACTCTGATTCCAATAAACGTGCACAAGGGATGCATTCTCTGAAGCATCAGGTACGAAAAAAGTTCATATCTGTGTGTGTGTGTGTGTCTTCTGGACTAAATGCTGGTGAGTTATAATGATGACACATTTGTGTAGTTACCTGTGATGGAAACCCCTCCGAAGTCAAGAGCCAGACACGATGGAATACCTCTCTCCAGTCCTGTAAAGCCTATTGCTGAAGAAGGATCTACGAGGATAAGACAGAAAACACCTCCTACACTGGCTAGAAGACCATCGTTTCCTGGACGGATGCGGCAAATGGGATGTGACACTCCCAATGCCATGAATAATAATACGAATACTGGTACTATAGATATTCAGGCTCCTGAACCTACAAAATTAGTGCCTTATAACTATGATTCGCATACTTCAAGGGAAATAATGCAGCACTCCAAGAAGCCTGCAGGGCCAGGTTCTAAGAGAATGCAAACAGAGAGCAGCAATTCCGCGTCCTCTTCAGTATCTATCCATGGATTTGAGCTCCTTGATGACGCAACGACTCCTTTTATTTGCTTGCCGGAGCAGATACTTCAAACTCATGAGCAAGCTGCCGAAATTGAAACCATTAAGGCTTCCTCCTCTCCCCCAGAAGGGACAGGAAATTGCCTTAGGGAACATCACGAAATTAACTGCCAAATGAGCATACAGCGAGCTGCTGAAGTTGAAATTAATGAGTCCAGGGGCAGCTGCTCAACTCCTTCCTCATCACAATCTGAACGATTGGAAAATTCCTTGCAGGGTTGTCGTGGGAACAACTGCAAATCTACAGTATGCTTCACCGAAACATTTCAAGAACGGTTGGATGATAAAATTATGGATGTGAATGCTTGTGACCACAAAATGAGTTCCCCTGCAAAGATGGAGACATCATCCCCGAACACCAAAGATTTAGTTTCGGGTAGAGAAGATGCACCAGCTGTTGGTCTGAGCAGTAGGCCTGCTCCCACGGCCCAGTCGGATCTCAGTCCGAGCAGTAGGCCTGATCTTGTGGCACATCCAAACCTCACTTCAGCATCCAACAACGATGACAAGTTCATGGTGAAGAAACTCGTTTCCCCAGCAACAGAGAATTCCTCTTCCACCGTCTCCCCTGTTTCATCAAACCAGAAGAATTTGTTGTCAGACAAAGCACTTATTGTGCAAAATGCAGTTAACGAAAAACCAGCCGCTGCTCATCTCCCCCCAGTGTATGATGAAGTGATACATGTGATTCGTCACAGTAGTTTCCGAGTTGGGACTGAGCATCCAGTACTGGAAAACATGGAGCGAACGGTGGATGTTGGAAAGCTAATAAATGTGGTAAGGGATGAGTTTGATGTAAAAGATCCAGTTTCTTCATCAGCTTCGAAATCATCTACTTGCTCTGAAAATACAACTCCCACTTCAACTCTCTGTGAAAACCCCATCACCAAGGAAATTGACATGACAGATACGAATCCTCCCACCATGGTTGCAAAGCAGGATTCTTCCGAACCAGCAAAACCAAATCCTTCTCCGGCACAGGAAGAAGCACCGGCAAAGGAAACTCTAGACGTCAATTCCTTCAGACAAAGAGCAGAGGCACTTGAAGGACTACTAGAACTGTCAGCCGATTTGCTTCAGCAGAGCAGGCTAGAAGAACTTGCAGTTGTTCTGAAACCTTTTGGCAAGGAAAAGGTTTCTCCGAGGGACACAGCAATCTGGCTAGCTAAGAGCCTTAAAGGAATGATGCTCGAAGAGAGCGGCCGCCATTCGTGATTCCATGGTACTAGTTTCTCTCAAATTTTCTTGATTGTCAGTTGAAGTTTTTAATATATAGTTCAGAGCATTTCTCCTTGCAAACTGAAACTTGTGACTTTCTCACCCTTCCTTTGGATCTTTCTTTTATTCAATTTTCTTTTTATTCTCAGTGCAGCAGTTGTATATAGTGTTATATAATTCAATATTCTTTTCCAGTCCAGCAAAATGTGGAAGCACTCTGTAAAACATCTTGCTAATCTATCTTCTTTATCTTGAGATAAGTTGAGCTTCATATTGGTTGTAAGAAATACATGAATGTCATATGCTTGATGAAGATCTCATTTATCACCCTAGTTGCTCTTGGGACTGTATATTAGTTGTTTGATTGGTGTAATCACTTGTCATGTATAATTTATTTAAAATTGATCAAACAAGATAACATTTTACTAGTTTTTCGACTTGAAGGGTTCAAAGCGGCCTAGGATCTTTTAACTGATTTTGGTGTTACACATTGATGTCAGTTCATATATATGACAGTGAACTACAGTTTAATGTTGTACTTTTAAATTCTCAAAAGGGGCATCTGTGACGTTAAAATGTAATAGAAGATTAAGCTCGGAAAAAAGGACATAAGTGTATATATTCAATAGTACATACGGAAAAAGTTGCATCAAACACAACCCAATATATATACTGTAGTGCTCGAAGATACTATATACTTCTTTTCTTGCAGATCTCTTATATTTTAACACATTCAACTAAATTCTTTTACTTGTCCGGAATCACTATGGCCAAACATTCCCTTTGTTTTATTAGAGAATTTTTATACCAGGAACGACACGCAATACAGCAGTTTTCCAGCTTAAGCAGCCGCCTCTGAAACACGTTTCTTCTCTTCTAGCTTGCTTGCATGTACTACGAGCAATTCATGCTGTACTATCTGCAATCCAAGATGAACTATTGGGTTTCTTCAAACTCGACTTAATCATATAACAAATATATTACATTCACCATTTAGTTGGTGTACGGTATGAGATAGTCACCAACCACACAAGTGTTATTCTAATAACACGTACGACAAATCTGTTCCAGCAGGAGCAGATATAAAGGCAAAGAGTGGAAAGCATACCTCTACGACGTTGTATTTGCTTCTGAACTTCAAATAATCCGAAACTCTGCCTTTCTCCTGGTTTAAGCATTCCTCAACCTACACACACACAATATATATAATATTTAAAAAAAATGGAAAAACGAAAAAGAAAAGTTCAGACATTTTCATAGTCTGAACAAACTGACTTGGGACTGACTGACCTTGAGCATGTAATCCTGGTAGGTCTGGTTTGTTATCCAGTCTAAGGCCTTTCTGGAATAGAAGGCAGTTGTAGCCTTCATCATGGCTTCTTCAAAGTCTTGCACATAGTATTTACGCGAACCATCGGCTATCTCCACATAGATATCGATGGCTTCTCTCACAATGCCCTTATCAATCT